>NW_018164666.1:2547347-2610132 GCF_001263595.1 Phalaenopsis equestris
ATTAAAACGTCCTCCGGAGGCGAGCGGCGGGTTTTCGATCCCGGTGACCGGCAGCTTCTCACGGGCGACTCCTCCCCCAATCCACCCATCCACCCTTTTCCCTGCCGACAGGTGTTTAATCCTGTCAATTTTATTATTTGGGACTTACATTTGCATAATATCCGATTATGCAAATAGCCCGCGAAGATAAGAAGGTTTATTTTGTGTCACACGACAACCTCGGAATCTAAGGCGAGTCAGGACTTACGCTGCACAACATTGTTGTGCAATAGCCTAAAGAGGGTGTGAGGATTTACGTCGCGCTGGGCGAGCTACCTCAAAGTCCTATAGACTGTTATTTAGATTAAGAAGAAAATTTAGCTGGTATAGACTTGTTTTGCTGTTGTAGAATGACGACCAGCTCCACTTGTAGTCCGCTCCAAGCTCTTTGTCACGCTGCCCACGAAGTTGCTTCAAACTCATCGTCGAAGTAGCAGTCCTAAAGTCTAAGGTTCAAAAGGTTTTACAATGTGTGTTTCACAATCTTGGTTTTGTTATCATTATGGGGAGGTTAAAGTTTATTAGAGCGACTCCGGTTAGGGTCCCATGGATCCCTCGTTTTGGTATCACTATTTTCTTTTGAATTTACTTAAACGAATTGTGAAACTCATTTAAACCGGAGAGATCTCGCTATTAACCTTGGGTTATCTCCTCTGAGGGACTTCCGTAAATTCAAAAGTACGTGTTATGTTTTTTTTATTTTTTTTTTTGAAAATATTGTTTAATTTTTGAAAATTGTTTTGTTTTGAAAACATTGTTGAATTTGCAAAATGATTTTTGGAGAGGTTTCATCTGCTCGAAGTTTGATGTCGTCCATTTCGTCTGTTCTAGCGGTAGCTCCACGATCATTGAACGTTTCGACCACGTCCGAGTTTACCTCGCAAAAACACACCAAGAAGTTGGTATGAGAATTCTGTTCAACGAAAGATTACATATATAAATGTGCAGATGTGCATAATGAAAAGTATGTCAATAGTCAAGTGTATTGAATATATACGCTAATGCATTCACATATTTGACATTCAAACTTAATTTCACTTTCCACGTGAGAGTTAACTTCAATAAGCTTATAAAGACAACACTTTCAAACATCTCCCAAATCAGCACCTAAAGTGGCTCCAAACAGTGAACAAGATCAGCCCAAACCGGCACCTAAAGTGGCTCCAAAATAGTGCATAAAATCAGCCCCCAAGAAGATATGTTTAAACCTTCCCCAAATAATATGTAGTACGCAATGAAAGAATTCTTCTGTCACTCTTAAGAACTGGATGAAATATATGAATTGGATGATATATATGTATGCAAGTGGAAACACAATATCAAAACCACAATTCATGTAATCTCGCAATAATCTATCATTCCAAATGTATAATAATCAAAGAATTCATCACATTTACTACAAGCATTTCTTTAGATAAATGGCATGCAACTACAAATTGAATGCATGAATGTAAAATTTTTTTTATCATTGGCAAACACATATATGACTTCTTACCATTTACAAGACATCTGCTTGGGCAGAAAAACTCATCGAGAAAATTTTGCATAAACGTCCAAATGAATCTATCAAGATCAATCCCACACAAATATCGAAATAAAACAACAAAAATCAAGTGAAATCTATCATATTTCGTACAAGCATCTCCTACATACATATTTCATTTTGTTTTAGAAGTATCAAACACGTATGTACTTTCATAAGGAAAAGAAAATCATATAGAAATTTGTTTTGGGAGAAGATATGCCTTTACGAGAGTTTTTCCGATCAAGAGGAAAAAGAAGGATACCTCGATTCTGATTTCACTGACTGGAGGGAGAAATGAGGCTCTTGATTTGGGTTCATGAACTGGAGGAGCACAATGGGGTCATCATTTGCTCCACTTATCGAGGAAGGAAGCTCAATGGATGTTCTTTGCGAATGGGAGAGAGCTTGCAATTTGGCAAGATGAAGAGGAATGGGTTTCGGTGCAGAGAGGGAGAGAGGAGCTAATCTATCGAAGGAGGAAAAGGGAGCTGGGAAGGTGAAGTCGAACAGGGAAAATGAAGCCGGCAACGGTCTCTGTGCCGAGGTGAAGATGCAAACGAGATTAAGAGGGAGAGGCGAAGTCGAGCGAGGGCGAGTGGTGCAGAGAGTTTTGGTCGCGAGCGGGAGAGAGGAGCTAATCAGTCGAACGACGAAGAGGGGGCTAGGGGAGGTGAAGTCGAGCAGGGAAAATGAAGCCGACAAAGGTCTCTGTGCTGAGGTGAAGATGCAAACAGGATTGAGAGGGAGAGGCGAAGTCGAGCAAGGGCGGGCAATGCAGAGGGGGTTTGGTCGCGAGCGGGAGAGGGGTCGAATGATCGGTCTCGATGGAGAAGGGGAGGCGAAGCAGGCGTGCCAATTCGGCGAGGAGAGGAGGCGACGAGAGGGTTTCGGTATGAGAGGACGAAGCCGGCCGAATGGGAAGGAGGAGACGGGCTTTTCGTCAAGAGAGGAAGGTGACGAATCCGTTGAGGTCGAAAACTTGATCTAGCTAAAGGAGGGGGGTTTGCATTGACCGCCTGCGATTCAAATGCTAGGGAGAGGCTCTATAGACGAGGAGACGTTACTCGAAGCTTTGGCGGGGAATCGAATGAATTCCATTCATACAACCCGTTTAATTAGAAAATTTTTAATGCCTCATCAGGTAAGGTGAAATTAAATAATTTCTTATTTGAAATTTGAAATTCAAAATTTTAAAATTCAAAATCTTTTAAGCCTTGTTCAGCCCGAGTCCAACCCGAATCGAATTCAAGTTGAACCTGGGTTAAGCCCGGGCACGAGCCCTGCTAATTAAAAAAATGTGGATCAATTTTTATGTTATCTGCTCGTGCGCGGAACCATAGTTATAAGTGTCCTTTCTAGCTAAAGTCGACGTTCCGGACGCTTCTGTGTTGTCTATTTCGTCATCTGTGGTTGTCCTAACAAGTTTGTCGTCGGTCAGGTCAATTCAAGTCAACACCGTGCGTGGTGCAGTGAGTGCGTAGATTGCGGCGTTCGCAAGTGTTCGAGTCATAAATGGTTTAGTTAAGACCGTCGGATTCTGTAGGAACTCATTTTTTGGTTCTCTACATGTTAGTCCTTAGCCCTTGCAACTAAGAGTTGAGTGCGTGGGACTACCCATGCGGGGTCTTCACAAAAATGGGTCAATAAGTGGTTTGAAGTTCTATGGGAGATGGGCTCCATTACTAATCCGCTAGGATGACCAATAATGAATTTTTAAAGCTAGATCCTAGATTTTAGGAGTAGGAGACTAAGACCTCACTGAAAATGAGGTCAACAGTTGTGTCTTCTCATAGTTGATGGAGTGCAGTGAAGAATGGTGATGCAGAATAGGAAGCTACGAACCACGACATGCAAAATTTCTTCTTTCACGGGATGTGATCCGCAGGATTGTGGATAAATCCCGTGATTGCAGGAGAGGGAGGCTGAACCCGACATGTTTTAGCATTTATTTTCTTTTTCTTTTTCCTTTGTTTTTCTTTTCTTTTCTTTTTGTTTCTTTTAATAGTTTTTCCAATTTTTCTATTTCTAATTAGCGTATTTTCGATTAGGGGACTATTTAACTGTGTTTATTGTTTGGGCAATATTTACTATTGTTAGTGTTTGGAGACATTCTTTATTTTATATTTTCTGGAGTGTTCTATTATCTTCTTTTACAAGTGGTGTGTCTATATTTTGTTATGAATAGGTAGGAATCCTCCTCACCGCCCATATCTCGTCGTTTCAGAGTTCTCTTTGCTATTTTCAGCTGAGACAACCGTTGAACAACACCTATCCCCTTCTAAATGTCGTCGACCATCTTCTTCTTGTACCAGTCCACAACTACCTCCCTACAAAACTTGCTTTCTAAATACATTCTAGGAGCCCTATAACGGTATCATCTTGGATTAGAGCCCGACAAACCCTCGATTTTTTGGAACTTATCTTTCATATCTGTAATCAAAATTCACAAAAAAAAAAACCTAATATACCTTAATCATTCCTACCGCAATTTCTAGTCTTAATCTTAAAATTTTAAAATCTAACCTTCGTACCTCCACCAAAAATTGCTTCGACACTTACCAGCAAAATTTGAGCCCCATGCTAACTTTGATTTACAATCTTACATCCACTTGAAACCTTGATCGAAAGAAATAAGCACAATGTCTTTTGAGATAAACAGTCAAAAAAGGTGTCTAGGAGCTTATCATGGAGGATATGCAATAAAATATTTTCAGGCGACAATTTGACGAGATCACCCATTGCTGCAATTTTGACTTATTAGATCGAGTAGAGAAAGTGAATCAATCTATTTCATCAAGAAGTTTCTAGTGAAGAACCAATACATTGTTTGTTTGGCATAAAATATTAGAGTAGAGTCTAGTATGTTGGAGTGAATATTGACTTGTTGGATTTTAACAGTCACAATTATTATGACGAGTTCATTGTGTGGCTCTAGTTAGTGGAACGAGTTTTGAGTATAAGGATGCTCCACTCGACAAAATAAGCTAGTTGTTATTATGTTAAGAGAGAATGTTTTCTCGGCATGGAAACTAAAGTGTATTGGGCAATAAGAAGAGAAGAGTAATATCACCCTCTAGTCTAAAACGGAAAGGGAAATACAAGCAAATAACTTCCCTCATATTACTTACATGACATATTCATAAAACACTACAACTTGTGCTAGAGAGTTTCTTCTGTGGAGGAGTTCATAACTGACTTTGATCAACTTATGTGGAAATGTGAATTGGTAGAATGAGAGGAGCACACAGTAGCAAGGTATCTTTGAAGACTAAAGCCAACTATTAGTAATATGGTGCAGCTGCAACTGTATTAGTTTCTACTCAACATACGGATCCTAACTTTGAAATAACATCACCAGGTGACCGCCACCCCGTACATGCAGAGTTCAACCTCAGGATCAGACAACAAGAGTACACCCAATGGAGCACCCAAGTCAACTAAGTCAGAGGAGAAATGTAACGGTTCTGTACGGGGGAGAAGAAACATGGAAAATAAAAGAACAGAAGTAGAAACGAACAATGATGAAAGAAGAAACGATGCATCAAGGAAGGGAGGGAAACGAACTACTCAAGAAGAGAAAGCGAATGGATGGAAATTAGGGAGGTGTTTTTACTTTATAAATCATGAAAGGGTGAGTTTTATCTACCTACAGAGACGAGAGAAGAGGCGTCGCGACCTCGAGTGGGTCGAAGTGACGTCGAGTAGAGAAGAGTCTGGAGGTATCGACGTCGGTCTCAAGCAGGGGAAGAGTCGATGCCGCTGTCGTGTAGAGGAGGCGATGGGTTAAGCTCGTGCGGGAGGAAACCGGGGTCGAGCCAGTGACGCCGTGCTCGAGAGCATTTAGGGCTTTTGTCTAGCCAACGCTGAAGAAACTTGGGGAAGTGGGCAACGATGTGGAAGATAGAGCGAGGCAGAGAGAGGAAGGTGGTGCGTGAGGAGAATCGAAGTCTTGTGCGAGTTTTCAGTCGAAGGAGAGGCTCGCGGGGAAGAAGGCGGTGTGGGCTGAGTTCGCATGGCTGATTTTTACTCGACATTGTTATTTAGGTAAAGTATAGCCCATAAGATAAATGTCGTCGTTCTGCTCTGTTAGGGTTACGCCCCAAGGCGAACCCTAGCGTCTCGCGTTGCTTTTTTTTTGCTTCTAGATTCAGCGTCATCTCGCGTCGCTTGCTTCGTCTCGGTGGTCTGCTTCCATTTGCATTGTCTGTTGCGTTTCCTGTTTGCGCCTCGTCTGCGATAGACCCGCTCGATCTGTGTCTGTGACAGACCGCTCGTCATCTGCTCGGGTTAGAGCATCTGCGAGCCGCTCGTCGTTCTGCTCGGCTCAGCGCGTGAGTCTGCGACAGAGCCCCTCATTTCAGCCTCTGGCGTAGGCATCTGCGACAAATCCTGCAGCTTTTTTTCCTGCTGCAGTTTGGCACTAGCTGCGGTAATGGCTTTCGGGACTTTTTTCCCCCCCCCCCCCCGGTGATAACCCCGCCAAACCCTCCTATGCTACAGTGGTTCACAAACGCAGCTCCCCTTTTCACCTCACAAATAGTATAGTATTCCTGCAGAGTTACCATGATTCTGTTGCAAGAAATGACGATTGCAATCTCATAAAAAAAAGTAGAGAAAAAGGCGAGCAAACCAGCAATTTTCTTCTCTGACGCTGAAATTTCAACTCGTGCATGAAAATACAAATTTACACTTGTTGTAAAGTTTCAATTAGGTTGCCCGAAGATGGAGATCATCAGGAAGGTTTTTGAAGATTACAAACTGGTTGGGGATTGACAGGTGGGCCATTTCGATGGAAGACGTGTTATGATACAGCTAAGCACATAAGATGATTACACGAGGATTTTCTCAAAGAAATTCATCACAATTGAGGGCAAACATATGAAATTGCTCAAATGGACCCCCAATTTTGATCCCAGTCAAGAACCCCCAATTGCACATATCTGGTTCTCATTACCTGAACTCAAGCTTCATTTCTTTGATTTATCTATCTTATATGCAATTGGGACTATACTTGGAAAACTTTTGCAAGTAGATTTATCTACAGTTCATTTCTCAAGACCCTCTATTGTCAGGATTTTGATTGAATGAGATATTACACTATCGGATGTAGAAGAAGTCTGGCTTGGATCTTCTCACAATGGTTATTGACAAAAATATTGACAAAAAATCATTATATCATTATGGAACAAAAATCATACTACTGCAAGCACTGCAAGATGTTTGGACACCCGCAGGAGAAATATTTCAAATTGCACCCACAGGTAAGAACCAATTGTCAAAAGCAGGAACACACTGTTAGCACACCCCATGTGTCTGAACGCGCTCCCAACAAACTTGATGACAGTCAACCTGAGAAGGGAAACACCACAAGACAGGAGTTGGTGTCTGCCCCTGGGATCCCTTCTCCTGACCATACTACAATGGATAATGTTCGAACTGAAAATCAGGATAGTCCCGCAGCTCCTATTCAGGAAGCATCAGATGCAGAGGTAACAATTCACACTTCACATACACTGGAACCTATCGCAGTGGCAACGACCGTCTTTCCTCCTACTGCGGTTCTAATCAGATCGAGGATCATATGAGCCAGTTTTCAGATGAAGAATGACAGGTTTACACTTCTCGGTGGAAGATGAAGCCTGGGGACTCACTCCAACTTGGAAACTTAATGGATGATATTTTGGTGACTCCTGGTAATGACACGACTCTTCAAAGCTTGTTATTTGGTTTCGCTCCTAAAACTAGAGGAAAAGTCAGGACTAAACTGGTTCGTCCCTAGCTACTGTTTTCTGCATGTTTTAAATTTTTTTATTTTTTTTTATTTTTTTTAGTCTATATGTACCTTTTGTTGGAGTTTTTATGTACTTGTATTGTATGGGTAGGGTGCCTCTTTGGACTTTTCTCATACAACATTTATGTATCCTTTCTATCCCTTGGGCTTTTCAAAAAAAATATATATGTATGTATAGGTATGTATGTATTTATACACTGTAATATTAAATAAAAGAAAAAAAATTCTTAAGAGACTTTTGGTTAAATTTTTAGATTTGAAGGGGGGATAGAAAAAGGTGAAGGAGGTGCTAACTAGAGAAGAGGAAGATTCGCCTAAGCAAACTTTAGTTAGGAAAAGTTTAAGAAATGAATTTAATTAGGACGTTTTTATGAAGTAAAATAATGGGAACTTAATACTTAAATGATTTAAATTTAATAACTAATTAAATTTATGTAATATGAATACGCATGCTAGGTTTTCACTTTCGAAGAGGAAATGTCCGTGCAAAATCTTATCGAATTAAGCCTTTTCGAGGTGAGTACTTATACATTTAAATTATAATAATAATTTATTTCTTCTCAAATATAATTGCAGTTAATGATATTTGTGGATGTTTTATTCTGATTGAGTAATTTTTTATTAGTCAATATCATTGAGAATGTTCTAGCTATTTATTCATGCATTTTAGTGTATGTTTTATAGAGTATGATTGAATGTGATGAATATATATGTTTATGTTAAATGTTTGTATGTGCATGATTGACTTTGATGGAACACCCCTTGATGGTACTAGTAGGGGAATACTAATATATCCGTGAAGAAAATAATATTGATATTAATATGTTTTGATTGACACAAATTTTTAGAGGGTGTCTCATGTGATAGTTGTTTAGATATGAAATGATATTAATATGATAATAATATAAACCCTTTTGAGTAGCATGTTAAATGTTTATATTAATTCATAAAGAAATTTAACTGAAATGCATATTATTTTTTATTTTCGTTATATTGCTATAGTTTAGAAGTATGGGTATTTACTAGTTTGTTTAGTTAACTGTTATATTTAAACTAATTTTTCAGGTAAATTTTAAGTGATTTAGAGCTAAATGATAAACGAGAAAACGTTTAGTGAAAATGTGCAAAACCAACAATGAGGTAAAATTAAATTTAATGCTTTATTTTAATTTTTAATGACTCTTTCATCTGTTAAATTGTGAGCTTATATAGAAAATTTAATTCACCCGTCCGCCTGTTCCTGCCTTGGTTAATTCCAAGCCACAGGTTGGGTCGTGACAAAAGTGGTATCAGAGCCTGATGTTTAGGTTTAATTAATGAAATTTGGATGAAATTGTCGATAGGATAATTATAAGCAAATTCTCATAATAAAAATTAAGGGAGTCCGGTAGAAAATTTATGAATAATTAATATTGATTTGCTTAATAGGATGTGTATACCTATTCATTGTTTTTAAATTTTGAGGACAATTTTTTGTGAGTGGGGAAGATTGTAACGATTCTATACGAGGGAAGAAGAAACAGGGAAAACGAAGGAACAGAAAAGAAGAAACGAACAGTGATGGAAGAAGAAACGATGATTCGTGGAAGGGAGAGGAAAGAAATAACTGAAGAAGAGGAAGGAAATGGACAAAAGCTAGGGAGGTGTTTTCGCTTTATAAATCGGGATAAGGTGAGTTTTACCTACCTGCAGAGACGAGAGAAGAGGTGTCACGGCCTCGAGTGGGGCGAAGCATCGTTGAGTAGAAGAGGCAGGAGGTTTCTACGTCGGTGTCAAGAGGAGGAAGAGTCGACGTTGTTGTCCTGCATAGGAGGCGATGGGTTAAGCTCGTGCGGGAGGAAACCGAAGTCCAGCCAGTGACGCCGTGCTCGAGAACAATTAGGGTTTTTACCTAATCAATGGCAAGGAAACTTGGGGAAGAGGTTAACGGTGTGGAAGATCGAGCAAGGCGGAGAGAGGAAGGAGATGCGTTAGGAGAACCGAAGTCTTGTGTTTGTTTTTGGTCGAAGGAGAAGCTCGCGGGGAAGGTGGTGTGGCTGGGTTTGCGTGGTTGATTTTTACTCGATAGAGTTATATAAGTAAAATATAAATTAAATGATATATATATATATATATATATATGCGAAAAACTTGGCTCATTGGTGCGGCCTATGGCATAAGTCCCTCGGGTCGGTGGTTTGAATCCCATGACGCGGGCTCTTCGAATCAAAATCAAGCACACCGGATTTTCAACCCATATGGGGGAATCAATATTTGGTGTCCATTGGACCAAATATTAATTTCACCTTTTAAATATAAATATAAATATATATAATATATTATTATATAAATAATATATGTAATATATTATTATATAAATAATTAAATTTATTGATATAAAAGAGAGGATACGAATGTTTTAATGAGTGGGTATAATGAGCCCACTCACAGGGATTATAGCTTACTACGTAATTCCCAAAAATATAACAAAAGGAAACAACTCTTGATCATTGTGGGTGTAGTCGGTAGATATACCGCTTCCCCTTCCCCTGGATCTAGGGAGGGAGTTCAACAACATATTGAGATGTGGGTTTTCGCCCGAAACTATGAGACAGTCGTCTTGAGAATTGTTGAGATCTAGCATTCATTTTTTCTTCTTCCTAGATTTGTAAACCTACCAATCATCTGCCAGAGGTAGTCCTTTCTGAACAATATATATATATAGTTTTCCATCGCTGGAGGATCTACTAGGGTTTCACCCGATAGCGATTACCTTCGTCTTCTTCGTTGATTTTTCTACCTCATTCGGCTTCATAGCCTTCATCTTCATCTGCTTAGGCCGACCTCTTCAGCAGCTTTATGCGGCTTCGTCAATTGCACGAGGGCTCAATTTTGATTCCCTCACGCACGGACTCGACCCGTCGTCTCTTTACTTCATCTTCGTCGGCTTCGTCAATAGCACGAGGGCTCAGTTTTGACTTCTTCTTGCACGAGCACAAACTCGACATGTCATCTCTTCCTCCTCCGCGCGTTGCTTTTTCCTTGGCACACAATTTCTCTCCTTATGCTCGATTGCTCAGGAGTGAGCATTTTCACTCACATTCTCCTCTACTCTCGGTTTACACGCACGAGAGCTTCGATGGAAGTCACGACTCAAACCCAATAACTATTTGTTGTTTGACTCTCAGCTCTTATGTCCTCTCTTCCTCCTCAACCACCGACTGCTTCAGTTTTAAACCTTAGGAATACTTCTTATGTTGATATGGTTGGCTTTTTGGGATCAGTGGATCAGGTTTTTCATGAATTATTTGAAGGCCAGGGGGACTGTAACCTCATCGATAAGGCGAGTAAAAAGAGTGACAAACTAGCTCTAATTTTCTCTGATGTTGAAGTTTCAAACCTGGTTGATAAGTGCAAATTTACCCTCATTTGGAAGTTCCAATTAAGACATCCTGAAATGGAAATCATTCGAAAGGCTTTTGAAAATCTCAAATTATTGGGACATTAGATGTTTGGTTTCTTTGATGTGAGACATGTTATGATACAATTATCCAAAATAGAGGACCATGCCAAAATATTTTCTAAAAAGTATATGACAGTCGATGAGAAATGTATGAAATTGCTTAAGTGGTCTCCTGAATTCGATCATAGTCAAGAACCTCCTACAGTTCGAATATGGTTTAAACTACCTGGCCTAAAGTTGCACTACTTTAATCACCAAGTCTTTTATTTTATTGGAACTACATTAGGGAAACCTATGAAATCGGACACACCTTCAACCTATCTAAGCCTTCAGTTGCAAGGAATCTGGTTGAAAGAAATATCCTCTCTAATGTGGAAGAAATATGGCTTGGTACTGTCATAATGGGTATTAGCAGTCAATTGTCGCAGAACAAATACCCTATTACTGTAATCACTGTAAACTGATTGGGCACACACTTGCAAAAATCTTTCAGGCTTCATTGACAATTGAGATACAATCTTCCTGTGCATTTCGTTTCTGCAGTTCCTAATAACACCACCCAAGTGGAGTAAAATATAGCAGAAACTGAAGATCTTCCAGAAATGTTGAATGAAAATTTGTCTCATCAGGCTATTCCTCTCAAACCAGTTCTGCAGTTGAAAGAGGGGGCTTCTAATTGGTGTGATGGAGCTTTCTTCTTCTTCGGTTGAACCTGGCAAAACCTCATTTGCCCACGTAGTGGGTAATCCTCAGGTGGAGACGGCGGTTGTCTTCCCCTCAAGCTATAAGGAATCTATAAGGAATATCGTGATCGTGATGGTACAGGTGACTGTCCATTTATTAAGAATGCAAGCAGAAAAAGTGGGATAACAACATTCTTTTTCTCGGAGTTAGAAATTTCAACTCTGACTAACATATTTAAGTTTACTCTTATTGAAAAATTTCAGTGAAAACATCCACCTATGAAAGTTATCAGGAAAAATTTTGATGATCTCAAATTAGGAAAAAAATCGAAAGTGGGGCTCATAGATGTGAGACATGTTTTGATTCAATTAATTGTGATTGAAGACTACACTCGGATTTTCTCTAAAAAATATCTCAGTATTGCTGGTAAATCAATGAAGTTACTCAAGTGGTCTCCTAATTTTGACCCCAATCATGAACCTCATACTGTACCGGTATGGTTCAGTCAAGCTGCACTTTTTTCATCATCAGGTTTTTTGCTCTATTAGGGTCATACTTGGGGACCCTATGAACCTAGATCTACCGACTTTCAACCTAACCAGACCTTTTGTGGCCAAAATACTTGTGGAAAGAGATATTACTTTATCTGGTGTTACTGAAGTCTGGTTAGGCACAACTCATAATGGATATTGGCAACAAATCTTCATGGAGCATAGACCGTTTATTGTTCTCGTTGTAAGATGTTTGGGCATACACTTGATAAATGTCATAAGTTTCATCCTAATTTGAAATCTAAATATCAAGTAAATAAGGATGGATCTAGTCCCATTACTCAGGACATATCTGTTTCATCTGGAGAGAACTACCACAGGACAGATTTTGGATATCGCTAAAGATCAGTCACCTATCATCCCTATGTTGGCCTTAATTTTGAGGTCTTTCTTTCCCTTTCTTTAGATACACTAGGATCTAGCCTTGAGATTTTTCTACTTTGACTCTATTAGAGGACTAGATCGACACCCACAATATTTAGAAATTCAAGTCATTTCTTCGCTCATTTGAGTTTCATATGGACTGTTTCTAATCCTTGACGTCCAGTTGAATCAATTAAAGCCGACTTATTGAAGCTCTTGTTAAGTTCCCATAGGGATTTAAAAATCATAAGAGGAACCCACGAAGTGTGCGACTTTTGACTTCCTACCAAGAGCATTAAATTTGACTATGGTTGTCGTTTAGGCGAGAACCAGTCATCAATTCGCAATCACTCTGATTGGACCAAAATAAATTCTTTTGCCACGATTTGTGTAAATTAAAGTTAAATTGATACGATATTCGGCGAACTTAATCAGGTGACTTCAAATGACGAAATGAACCGCGTCGGTGCGTACGGGATGTAGAATCGGGTTGAATTGTGTGTAACTTGATGATTTTGAATAAATAATATTTAAAAAAACTAATTTCTTATATATATAAAAAAAAAACTCAAGCCTCTTTTACCCGAAACCCTCTCTTCCCTAATTTGGGGCGAATCCCCGCTTGCTCGAAGCCCCCTCTTTCTCCCTTCTTCGCAAAGCTTTCTGCCGGTTTTCCGGTCACCTTCCTCCTTTCTGATGTCGGTTGCTTTACCGGTTGGAATTTTCCCGCCCAAACGAGCCCGGGTACCTTCCTTATCAATTTTGGTCGGTTTCTTGCCCTCTATGGCATATTCCCCTCACCGCCGGTCTTCACCGGCGGGAGCCTCTTTGGTAAGCACCCTCTCCTTCCCTCGGCTATAAATACCCCCTCTCGCTATGCCTTACGGGATCTTACCTGGACCCTCAATCAAACTCACTCGACTTGTGCGATTTTTTTTTTTATTTGAATTGATTTTCTTTTCTTCAATCATTTGAAGGATCGGCTTGCTTGACTCTTTTTTATCCGAAAATCCTGTTAGTTATTCACATTCTTCTTTCTCCACTTTCTTCGATTGGTGGAATACTTTGTTCAGTAAGATTTTCTTCCTCCAACTTAATTTAATCATACAGAGTTTCTTTCTCTTAATTCTTGTTTTGATCCGTATGGATTGTGAATGGATTTTATGTTTGGTTATTTTATGTTTGGTTTTAATGGTTTTAACCAGTGGATTTACAAAATTTGCTTATGTTCATGATTATCCTCGTTTTCACTAAAGCACAGATTCTTAATTTGTATTTTAACGAAGGTGATCTTGGTTGTGCCTTATATTTTAATGCTCATTATTTCCTTTAGTCGAAATCTATATTTACTCCCTAAATCGCATGTGGTTATTTTGGATTTCTGTTTAGTTATCTAGAGTTTTCTGTTTAGTTATCTAGAGTCTGTTTAGTTATCTAGAGTCTCAAATAAATACTTTAGATTACATGTTTTGAATGGTATTTATGATTAGAAAGAACGCATTGAGGTCTTCAGGTTCCTCGTTTTGTTGACGTTTCATGAGAGCATGTTCAAGATTTCTTTAATTATTTAAGCTATATGTGGTGATGTGCTGCTCTGCTGATAATCATTGAGGCATATATTCTTATAACTGTTTTTCTCATCCAAAGTTAACGATCTATTGTTCGATTCTGCAGTAAGTCTCATCTTAATTATATATATCACTTTCACCTCACATCTCATTCTACAAGGTTTTGATTTATTGGACCAGCTGGTCTCAATAATGCCACTATTCTAAACCATTTAATTCTTATGTATTTACTTGTCTAAGGGATTAAATGTCAATTTTTTACATATATGCTACCTTTTCTGTTTTGATGAAAATGTGTTTCACTGTCTAAAAGTTTAAGCAGTAATACTTTTGATGTAATATGGGTAATATTTTTGATGTGATATGAAAATGTAAAGTCTAAGTGAACAATTCGGGTGGTTTAAATATAAAATGTAAAGTTTAAGTGTTAAATATGTAAATATTGTAAGAATTGAGTGGTATGCATGTAAATCTATCATTATTCTTTAGTGTTTTTTTTTTTTTTTTCTTGGGTTTCTTTGTTAAAGTTTTTTTTTTTTTTTTTAACTTGGTTATCTTTACCAAAATGTTAAAGTTGAATTGCCAAAAAAAAACCCACAAGTTGAAATCCTGGAGGAATGTTGATTTAATCCTTAGAGTATTGCTGGAATTGGCTTTCTGATTACATGAATTTCATGGGTTTGAATTTGATAATATGAGAATATAAGCACATTTCTTTTTGGAAAGTTGATAAAGTATACAATGATCACATGTATAGGTTTAAGGATGAACTTAAGGGTGGAAGATGGATGTTATAGAAATATTTAGGTGTTTATTTCTTCCAATCACTTGATGTGAAATATCAAAAGTTTTTGTTGGATAAGCATATGGAATGTCAAAGTGGCCTATAAGTTTGAGATGTGGGGTAACAGGCAATGATGCAGAGAACCACTAATCAGCTTTTCTTATAGTTAAAAATGTAAAATCAATATTCAATTAGTAAGATGCCCTTTCACTTCCTTAAGTCATCGGTAACCCTAACCCTTAAAAGGTTTGAGAACAGGTAGTTATAAAAGAGCAGATACCGCACAGATACTACACTTATAAAATGAAATACGACACTACACCATAGACACTACACATTAATTAATACATATATATATTTGATATCACCTACACATACACTCCACATATCACATATTACATTTCATACACCTCATATAGATCCATCACATTCTAGATTAATAAATTTAAGGCACCCCACATAGATACACTACACACCTTTAATTGATAAGTTTAAATAATACACAACAAATACCAACTATTAGACATCGACACACTGCACACTGTTAATTAATAAGTTCATATACTACATATCACTTATTTTAACATCACATATAGGTGCACCACACCCTGATAAATTCAGATACTATCTCACATGGGTACATTATACCTTTAACAAGATAAGTTCAGATACTATTTGGGTTCACCAATCCATTAAATGACAGGGTTTAGGGTTGCCCGACTCTAGGGGTGATTCGTTGGTGACTTCTGATTGATATTGATTAGTAGAATTCGATATTTCAGTGATCTGGGGGATTGAGGAAAAAAAAGATAAGTCTAGTCTGAGCCCAACCTCAAATTAAAATTATATATCCCACTTTAAATTTTCATATGCTTATCATTTAACCTTTCTTTTATAATCTGCAAAATGTTTATTTAATCCCATTACGTTATGCAATTGTAATCTATTTTGTAGTATCAGCAGAATTAACCAGATACGTTTTTAGTTGTTTCAGTTTCATTACTTTTCTTACTACATAGTTCTTTCTTTACTGTACGTTTCTTTTTTTTTATATTATATTGTACTTTTCTATATTTCCTTTGCATTTTTTTAATGTATTTTGTTACATTGCTTCTTCTTCTTTCTTTATTGCACTGTACTATATACATTCGTCTGTACTCATGCTTTCAGTTACTACCTTGTTGGCATGTTTATATAGTAGCCTGGGATAGGTCGCACGAGGCACGGTTTTCTTTCCTTTACTCTTTTCACATGACAAGATAACGACGTGGTCGGTTGACGATTCATCTTCGGACAGTGGTCAGGACTACAACAGAAGGTAGAGAGAGGAGCTTCAGCTGAAATTTTGTAGACTTAAATAACATACCTGTAGGACGTTGAGGTCGTTCGTCTAGTACGACGTAAATCCTCACACTATCTTTTAGGACTTTCTACGATTTTATATCGTACTATATAAGTCCTAAATTTTTAGGATTCCGAGATAGTCGTCTGATACGAAATAATTCCTCATATTTTCTCGGGCTATTTGCATATGACATGCAGGCACAAGTCCCGAATATTTAAATAATTTGCAAGACTAAAACATCAAATAATTTCTTTCAAAGATGTAAAGTCAAACCATAGGTTAGTTTGAAATGTCACTGAATCTTATTCGGCATCTTCGACATCTCCTACTCTTCGCTCTTTTGGATTTCGGAAATAACTGTTCCTATTTGAACCTATCCCATTTGGCTTTTCCTATAAACAATTGTGGAAACCTAAAAGTTGAATTCTTGAAGACGAAATCCTAATTTTAATCGAGAGTTTTCTTATGAGACTTCGGTTGTCTAAGATGTAATTAACTATAGGGTTTGCCTCTATAGGAAATTAATAACCCAGATTAATCTGAACTCTGTGTGTATTAGGTAGGGGAATTTGTCAGTTATAAATTTCGCAGATCAAAATAGAGTCATAAACTTTTAAGTTTTGAAGTTAAGCATACCGATAAGTGATACGTTCATCCTTCGAGATGATATATCATTTATGGTATCGTGCTGAGCTATTTAAATTATTACATATATGAGGTATGTCCGGTCTTATAATTTTCCAAAAATAAAAAAAATATATCATTTTCACAAAATTAAAATTACATTATATATTATATTAAATTTAAATTTTAAAATCTTATTTTCAAAGAAAAAAAATAGCCAACACCCTGCTGAGAAGGTGCAAATCGATCCTCTACCCAACATCGTAGTTCCTAATGAAGAACATCATACTACAGATATCTATCGAAAAGTGCTTATATCACTCACTATTATTGAAGAAGACTCACTTGCATGTCAAAACACATGAGAGTGCTTCTTTGATTCAATCAAAGATCAGCTAGTATAGCAAGCAGTTATTTCTAATGTTCAACATCCTACACATGTCCGACACATTTTAGACCAATCTACTGATCAGGCGAGTCAATCTTCGGATGAGGAATGACAAGTCTATTCTAGGAGAAAGAAGAAAACTGGAGGCCGACTCGAGCTTGGGAACTTATTGGATGATACTTTGGTCACTACTGGCAATGACACTCATCTTACCAATTTATTAGCTGGCTCCTTTCCTAAAATTAGAGGCAGAGGCAAAGCAAAATTGGGTCGCTCTCTAGCTACCTGATATTACGTTTTTTTGGCATTTTTTGTTTTTTTAGGTCTCTTGTAATTTTCTGCATTTTTTTTTTTTTTGGAACCATTTGTATGTGGTGGTTATCATGGGGGAAGGGTGTCATGTTTGGGCCCTTCCACACAATCTATATGTATCCTTATTTCTTTTTAATATGAACTAGAGAAGATGAAGATTTGCTTGAGCAAGTTTAGGTAAGGAAAAGTTTAAGAAATGTATTTAATTAGGTCCTCTTTATGAAGTAAAATAATGGAAACTTAGTACTTAAATGATGTAAATTTAATAATTAATTAAAATTTTATAAAATGAATACGCATGTTAGGTTTCCATTTTAGAAGAGTCGACGTCAGGGCAAAAATTTATGAAATTAAGTTTCTTTTAGGTGAGTACATGTGCTTTTAAATTATACTAATAATTTGTTTCTTCTCAAATATGTTTGCAGTTAATGATATCTGTGGATGTTTTATTCTGATTGAGCTATTATTTTATTTATTAGTCACATCGTTGTGAACATTGTAGCTATTCATTCATGAATTTTAATGTTTGTTTTATAAAGTACGATTGAATGCGATGAATATATATATTAATGTTGAACGTTTGTATGTGCATGACTGACTATGATGAAATAGTGCTTGATAGTATTAGTGGAGGAATACTAATGTACCCGTGCATCTGGATGAAAAATGATATTGTTATTGATGTATCTTAATTGACACAAATTTTTAGACGGCCTCCTGTGATGGTTTCATTGATATGAAATGATATTAATATGCTAATGATATAAATTCTTTTGAATAACGTGTTAAATGTTTATATTAATTCATAGAGAAGCTTAATTGACATGCATATTGTTCTTCTTTTTTCCTTGTATTGTTGTAATTTAAAAGTACGAGTATTCACTGGTTTGTTTAGCTAACTGTTATATTTAAACTAAATTTTAAGTGATTAAAAGATGAACGGTAGAAGAGAAAACCTCCAGAGAAGACGTGTGCAACCATTAATGAGGTAAAATTAATTTTAATATTTTAATTTAGTTGTCTCATTTTTTATTGCCCAAACAGGAGAATGATCTATATCATTGAGCATGGAACAATTGAATAATTGACAATGACTCATAAGAGAATGATGATGTTATCAACTTCTGGTCGATAAGGGGTAGATGCTAGTGATTTAATGGGTCCTTCAGACTGAGCCGGTGAGAGAAGTGCCACCAAGATTAACATTGGTTATTCTAGATGACATTGACAAGTAGCTGATACCAAACACATGTCAACCCTAGCTAAGTTGGTTTCAGGATTGTCTGACATACAACCTTCCTCCTAGGTTGTCACTGCTTAGGATGGTTCAACATATCATCATTTGATATAGAAATGAGAAATTTTGAGTGATTTTTAGAAATTTCTATGGAATAAATCGAGAGTAAGTTTATGTTTAGTTCGACAATGCACCCATGGACAAATGACTAAACAAAAGTGATGAACCACAACTTTGAAAATTTTCTTAAGTGTTTTGTGAGGGAGAACATTCGACAGTGAGATTCGGGTCCTTCCAAAGAAAAGGAAATGCATCTTATATTTAGGGAGAATGATGCAGAGTGGGAAGCCACAAATCACGACATATGAAATTCTTGCTATCGTGGGTTGTGATCCACGGGATTGCGGATCGTGGGAGAGGTGGCCGCACCCGGCTTACAATTTTTTGGTATTTATTTCTTTTTAGTTTTTCTTTTCTTTTTTCTTTTTCTTTTTTCTAGTATTTTCTATTTCTTTTTTCTAATTAAGATATTTCCTATTGGGTGACTATTTGTGTTTGTTTTTTGTTTCGATAATCTTTGTTAATGCTATTGTGCTCGGAGACTTTACTTTTTGTTTTATGCTCTTGGAGTGTTTTATTTTCTTTCTTTTTTAAGATGTGTATTTGTATTTTACTTAGTAACAAGTGGCAGATCCTCCTCAATACCGATATCTCACCGTTTCAAAGTTTTCTTTGCTATGTTTAGTCGAAACAGCTATTGACTGACGCCTATCACCATCCAAATTGTATCGATCGACCCTATTATTCTTCTCGTACCACTCCACAACAACCTCTCTGCAAATCCCACTTCCTAAGCACCTTGTAGTAGCCCTATAATGATATTTTGTATGAGAGCCCAACAAGCCTTTGATTTTTATGGTTTTTTGTTTCTTACCCCAAATAAAAATCCATGAAAAAAAGTTATCCCTATTATATTCTAATCCATCCCACCACAATTTATAGCCCTAACTATACATTTTTCAAATACAGTATTTCTACCTCTACAAAAAATTTGCATCAACACCTACGACCAAAGCCTAAGCCTCCGACAAATTTTGATTTACAATCTTGCATCTACCGAAATATTTATCAGCAGAAATTTACACCATATTACCCTAGTCGTCATCTCCATATCCGGTTTACGCTTAAGAAAAGCACTCATAGAAGTCTCCAGGAATTTACCATGGCGGATATGCAACAGAAAATCCTTCAACTGCAACAGAGACTTACTGCCTTCGAGAGGAGAGAAGCCACTGAGATTACCCATAGTCACAATGGTGACTCACTGATCAAGAAGAGAGTGAATCCAAATTTCTAGTGATGAAGAACCAATATCTCACTGATTTCACATAGAATATCAGAGGAGAGTTCAGGATGTTAAAGTGAAGATTGACTTGCCGGGATTTAATGTTCACATTGATCCGGACAAGTTCATTGGGTGGCTCTAGGAGATCACTTGTTTTCAGAAACTTTCAAACTTAAACATGCTCGTATTTAGGGTTGTCAAAACAGCTCGTTGTTCGCGAACAGCTCGTGTTCGGCTTGTTAAGAAGCTCGTGTTCGGCTCATTCACTAAGTTAACGAGCCGAACAAATATTTGTTCGTTCATGTTCGGTTCGTTTTGGCTCGAAATACTACTAATCAATTATATATATATATACACACACACACACACACACACACACACACACACACACACACACACACACACACACATATACATACGTATATATATATTGATCTTTGATGAGAAGAATTTTTAAAAAATTTAATTGACTACAAGGCTACAAAGATTTATAATCAATGAAAAGTAATAAATTATTAAATCAAATTCAAATAATGTTTTATATCTTGCCCTAATCCTTAACATCTTATGGCTACGTGGTTAGGGTTGTCAAAAAGACTCTTTTTAACTGCTCGTGTTCGGCTCTTTAAGCAAATGAGCCGAACACGAACACACTTTTTGAGCTCGAAATATAAACGAGCCGAACACTAGCTGAGCCTGAGCTCGCTCGTGTTCGCCTCGTTTACACCCCTACTCGTATGGAGTATTCTCAAGATGGTTGATTTCTAGGAAGTTACACCAATGAAACTAAACCGTGGGACCATTTGGCATTGTTCCATTAATCGTTTGCCTTTTTTTTTACCTAGAATCTATTATTAGAAATGTACCATGGTTTCTTATTGTCCAAACATTTGTAAGTTTATGTATGGTCATTGGATAATGAATAGTGCTGTATTTTTAATTTGTGCGTGGAACAATATGTGTGTTTTTCACTGGAGGCCTTTTTTTTATATGTATGTAATCCTAAAAATAAGTGTGTTTTTCCATAATTTTACCTCAAATGACACTTATCTTTAGGGACTCAGCATGATGAAGTGTAATTTTCTTAAAGCAACTCATTTAATTCTCTTTTCGAATGTCAACTGTTCTTGTGAATGCAGAAACAGGGGAGATAAATGAACTGGACACTACCTATCCTCCTGTTACCATAAATCCAAGTCAATTCCATGGTTCACTACTTCAAGGGAAAGGGGAAGCTGACACCAACTGCTGGACTAAGCCTAGTGAACCAGGATTTATGATAAGGGGGAAGTCTTACTTAAAAGATTGCTCTAAGGTTACTATTAATTTACTGCCATCCACGTTCTTTTAGTTTAGTTCTATTATTATTTTATTGTCTTATACATCAGCAGTACAAGAAATGAATTGAATATTGCCATTGTATGCTCTAGATGTAAAATATGAACAGAAGTTAGCCTTCTATTATTTGATTTAGTTAGAGAAATGAGGTGATAATTTTATATTGGTTCTTCCTTGCAATTTTTAGATCGATGATGGCAAGTTCTATAGAAGTTTGAATTTCTAACTTAAATTTGTACCATTTGATCGATGATTGTATTCTAATAGCAAATTATGCTAATAGAAAGATGAAAACGACTTAAACTTTGTATATCTGAGTAAATTAAGAGAATGCATTTGTTTCTGACATTGAATTTTTAGAAATGAAACTAATGCTTGAGATGCATTGTAGCACAACAAATAATAAAATTCATGACTTGACTGCATTTGAGAAACTGCACTTTATGCGTATGAATTTTGAACTATTATGAATGTGAGGCTCTGGTACATGTTTGTGGATTATATACCGTGATGTTGTACTATCTGGAATAAATTCAAGAAGAATTTGGAAAAAGTTGAAAGTTGGTTGGAGGAAAGGGACATCAGACCAAAAGAGAGAATCCGGTTTTGAAGACATTTTTAATTCACTTTAGATTGTATCTGCGCCATCAAGGGGCTCTTTTTTATAAACGATTAAGGTCCTTAATATAAATGGAAATCGAAATTTGAAATAATACTTATTCCTCTTACTAAATATTGAACATGGAATTTGTCAAACAAGGCAAAAAGTAATAATGAAGTAATCAAGATATTTACGATCCCTTATGTTGTGTTTTTTAATCTCTTAGCTCTCTTTTTTTTAGCAAAATTTTCCTCAAAGAGCCGAATGGAGATGTGAATCCAATAAACTACATAAAGCTTATTTTTTTTAGGTTAAAATTTTGCTGAGAAGAGAGATGGTTAGTATCTTGATCTGTTTTAAGAGTAATTGCATTTGTGAAATGTGCGATTAATGGTGTTTGATAAGAGTCTTTAAGAAAGAGAAATTCTTTCTTACGAAATTGGATAAGAATGCACATCCATAAACAAATTACACATGCATGCATTATGTTGAAGTAAGAACATCTTGAGTAGGTTAATATATTAAAAAACTTGGCATCTAATTGATTAAACGAGGTACATGAGAATGTTTGTTTTCTTGCTAAGAAAATAAGCTGAATTTAAATGGAAACAAATAAATGAAAGTGATTATGCTTTTTTGCCAAAGAATAACCATAAACATTTAATTCTTGCCAAGGAAGACAATTATGTGATGGAAATGGTTTTCAATATCGGTTGAGTTCTTTGAAGATACTCTTTGTTATTTTAGCAAGCCTCTTGCACATGCAGTGCTAAAAAAATGATATGCCTTCCCCCAAGGAATGGTTCTCCCAGAAAACACTTTACTGCCTAAGTTAGTAAATAAGCTTGACGACAGGAAAAAGGATTGAAAGAAACTCAGCAAAGTCTCCTTCAAATTATAAGTTGGTCTAAGAATAATCGTGAGCTCCTTTCTTTGGGGTTTTTATAGGCGCTTGGATAAAGTGTGTTTTGTTGCTATGACAAAGAATATGGTGTAGTCGTCCACACTGTTTAAGATCATGTTGAACCATCTGCCTCCATTGATGAATATATGGATAAGAAAAGGACACTTGATTAGCGCGTGGGAGGTCTTTGTTTAATGATCGTCCTAATCCTTATGACTGTAAGGTTGGTGTTGAGAAAGATTTCATTTGATTGATCAAATTGATATTTGAATCTTGAGACTAGTTCTAGTTAGACATGTATCTTCAAGCCCTAATTGTTGATGAACAAACAGGAAGACACGCTCCAAGCCCGCACATATGTTGCCCAAAATTGTGACATAAATAGCAATTCTTGTGAAAACCGCTCGAGGCGCCCCAGCTCCCAGTTTGGACGCAGGATTTCCACCTTCTCTGTCTGGAAACACTCAATGGGCGCCCATAGCCCGGAGCCTTGGAGCCGGATGCACTAATTGCATGGAAGCCAACCAGCCTGTTGTTTATGGTTGCTATAATCAGACTTCAAAACTAACAACCTCCTACTTGGAGACTGATAGCACCAAGTTCAATTCTCTGTATTTGCACCTCTATCTGAATTGCATTCATAGTTATGTATCCTGATCACGTACCGTGGTGTGGCTCACCCCGATCTCAACCTTCATGAAACCCAACTGAAGCCAACTACAACTTCCGTTTCTTGACAATCATTACCTTCGTCAATATATTCACAGGATTTTCAGTTGTATATATCTTTTTCAAGAAATAACTGACCATCTTCTAAACGAGATCAAATGAAATGATACCTGAGTTAGATTTGTTTCGTCCTAACATAAAAAACAGTGTTTTTAGCAAGATGAATCACACTCATACTGCCACTGTATAGTTTTTCAATTTCCTGTTGCTTACTCAATTCTGCCATGAAACTTCATAGTATAAAGTGCAATGATTTTCTGCAACCTGGAAACCCAACTCACAGTTGTGTTTCCCAATGTGAAGATATATCTCGTTGTACTTATAGTGTCCACATGTTTTGTCATATTTGATTCTACGAATCCCTTTAGGCTGATCCTTGCACTTTCATAGCAAAGTTCACTGTAGATTGTTCCCTTCAAATATGTAAGAATCCACTTTATCACCTCCCAATAATGTCTATCTGGATTGCCCATGTTCTTACTGATCACTCTCATTGCATATGCAATATCTGGTCTGGTACAAATCATCGCATATATCAAATTTTCAACTGTTGAAGGATACGGAGTTCTCTCCATCTGTGCTTGCTCTTCTACATATTTAAGTGATAGCTCCTTGCATAATTTAAGGTGACTACCTTAGGTAGTGCAAACTGGTTTTGCCTCACTCATATCGTACCTCTGTAGTATATTTTGAACATACTCTACCTGAGACAACTTCAGTGTTCTTGCACACTTGTCCCTGCTGATTCTCATCCATAGGATCTTCCTGGTTAGAATTAAATCTTTCACTTTGAACTCACTTGATAACTGATTATTCAAGTCCCTGATTTTTTCCACATTCGCCTCTACAATCAACATGTGTCTACATACAAGAGAAGCAGAATATAACACAAAAGTGTTTGATGAAACAACTATGTTCTATCTGGCACTTCAAGTACTCATTTTCTAATATAAACCTGTCAAACCTCATGTACTACTGTCTCCGCGCCTGCTTAAAGCCATAGAGACTTTTTTTCAATTTACAGACCAAACCTTCTTTACCTAGAAACCTTATGACCTTGTGGTTACACCATGAATAGCTCTTCTAGATCTCCACGTAAGAAAGTTGTCTCTACATCTATCTGCTCCAATTGTAGATCTACTGCTACCAGGCTCAGAACAACCTTGACAGTCGTCATCTTCACCACTGGGGAGATCTCTCTATAATCACTCCTTCCTTATGTTGGAAGCCCTTCACAATAAGTCTTGTCTTGTAGCGTTTGTTACCATTTGACTCGTCTTTCAAGTCTGTAGCCTTACTTGTTGTGCAGTACTCTTTTGTCATTTGGTAATACTATCAAATTTCCAATTTGATTTAACTCCGAAGATTGCATTTCTTCATCCATAACGAGCTCTCACCCTCTTGAATCTTCAACTTGAATGGTCTCCTCAAAGTACTTTGGTTCACCATTATCAATTAATAACAAATAGTGTAAAGAAGGAGAATACCTTTGTATGAGTTGTTTTACTCTGTTGAATCTCTTGACAACTGTTTCGACAAGCCTGCATGCAATCTCATACTCCTAGCATGCTCCGCGATTGCTCTGTTCATGTGCTCAGCCGCACCATTCTGCCGCGGTGTCCTTGGGACAGTAAACTCATACCTATATCACATAAATTCTTGAACATCTAATCACGGTATTCTCCTTCATTATCTGATCTGAGATCCTTCAGCTTCAAGCTTGTCTCATTTTCTACCATAGCCTTTCATTTCTTAAAGGCTTCAAATACATCAGATTTATGCTTTCAGAAATAAACCTACACCTGTCTCGTGCGATCATCAATGATTGTGACAAAATAGTGAGAACCTCCACACTTACCCTCTTGAATCTTCAACTTGAATGATCTCCTCAAAGCACTTTGGTTCACCACTATCAATTAGTAACAAATAGTGTAAAGAAGAAGAATACCTTTGTATGAGTTGTTTCTCTGTTGAATCTCTTAACAATTGTTTCGGCAAGCTTGCATGCAATCTCATGCTCCTAGTATACTTCGTGATTGTTCTGTTCATGCGATCAGCCACACCATTCTGCTGTAGTGTCCTTGGGACAGTAAACTCATGCATATATCACATAAATGCTTGAACTTCTAATAACGGTATTCACCTCCATTATCTGATCTGAGGGGCTTCAGCTTCAAGCTTGTCTCATTTTCTACCATAGTCTTTCATTTCTTAAAGGTTTCAAATACATCATATTTCTGCTTTTAGAAATAAATCTACACCTGTCTCGTGCGATCATCGATGAATGTGACAAAATAGTTAGATACTCTAATATAATGAACTTGAGTAGGACCCCTTACATCAATATGGACCGAATCCAGTTTCTTTTGATTTCACCATTGATCCACTTTTGGAGAAAAAACTTTCTTCTATTTGTCATAAATACAGTATTCACAGAAATCCAGATCAACTGATTTCAAACCCTAAATGCTGTTTTTTGAAAATAAGGATTTTATACATTTCTCGCTCATATGGCCAAGCCTACAGTGCCACAGACCTACATCCATCTTGGTTCCAACCACATTAATGGAATTAACCATTTCATTGATCAGATAAGAGGTGCCTTTAATGTTGAAAACGGTTATATTTTTCTGGAATTTTAACCTTTCTCTGGTCAAAATTGCTTGAATCAGGCAAATTGTTGCGAACCTGATTCTGGTCTTCCCTTCTAATCAGACTTGCATTTTATACATAATTATACCCAAGTTGGCACCTAGAGTTATGCTTACCCAACAAGTAAGGCCTTGCTTGGATCATCTACGGCAAAGTAACTCCCATGCTTTGAGTTGGAAACCATGTCTGCTTTGTAAAAGCATATTTGTGTTATTTAAGCTTCACCTTGTCATTTGTACTAACTATTCTATTGTAAAACAGGTTCCGGGGGGAGATCCTCTTCTAAAGCTTTTAGCAGTTGATTGGCTGAGTGCAGAAACTTCCATTGACAAAGTTGCGCATCATCCCAACCGTCTAGTTCAGGTATTTATAATATCATGAATGCAAACAACGTTTAAATTGTTGTCTTACAGTTTATGGAATTTTGCATTTTAGAACGTTTTTCTCAGCAAGAAAACAGTAGAACGATCCGCTTGCATTCAAATTGTTGTCTTACAGTTTGCAACTTCAGATTTGTGTTGTTGAGGCAGCACAAAGACGGGAAGAGGATATTAAGTGAGGCAAGGATTAGGATTTCTTGGAATCAATATGTACCAACCTTATACTAATATGATTCTAGTAATTTATTCAATTGATAAGAAATTGTGCTTTGCAAACAACAGAGCTCCAAAATCTTTATTCATTCTTCTAATGGTTAAAAGAACAATCTTAATAATTATCTTCATTTATTTATTCTATTGAACTTCTAGAATGAAGGAAGTGAAATGATTAAACATCTGAGCCAACTAATTTTAAAAGCCCCAATTTGTGGTATTGTGGTGCGAGTTGACGCAGAAATCGGCATGGTTTTCCACAGAAATTACGGCAAAGTAAATATTTTTTCTTTAATAATCTAAAACAACACGAATACAAGAATCTCAATTCCTACAATTCGAGAAATAGAAAATATATCCTAAACCCTAAACCTAACACAACAAACAATCTTATGCTTACCTAACCGTAATTCTATTCGGGCCTATTTATACCAAAACCTAATATTAATAAAAAAAACAAGTTGTTTTTAGGCTAATAAAAGCAAAATTGCTTTTAGTTTAGGCCATCATAACAATACTTCCCTCCAAAAAAATACATTGTCTTCAAGTTGGGAAAAAATGATGTTGTTCCTCCACCGCTTCTTCATCTAACTTTCACTATCTATCTTCTCACTATTAGAAACTAAAAGGACCTGGAGTGTGCGATCCTTACACTGCTGGCCTTGCGCATACTTCTTATCACATTGAAAATATAATCCCTCGTCCTGAACCTCTGCCTCTGTGAGGCGCTTGAAGTTGCCCTCATGCGCATACTTCTCTTCTTCAGCGTCTCGTTCTGAAATGACAATTTCTAGGACCTCTGTGTCATTGTCAGTGAGCTACTCTTGTTGAATCCTCTTATGGTGTCGCTTTTATTGGTCTTCTTCATCTGATTCTTGTTTGCCACAATCCAGACGAGCTCTACTAGCTCGCTTATTCTTTGTGGTCTCAATAGTCTGAGTGTTGATCATATGTCGGGTTTTAGGCCATTCATGAAGTTTCTCTCTAATCTCGCATCAGAAATCCCCCTCGATGTCTCAATAATAGCTCGAATCTCTCTTTATATTCCATGACAATCTTCTCCTAAGTCAAGACTAAAAATTGTTTGTATTGGTCTCCTTCTCGAATAGCTCAGAAACATTCTAACAAATAATCTTTAAATTACTCCCATGAACTAGTCAGGTATCTAGCCTCTCTCCAATGTATCAGGCTAGGGCTTTCCCCTCTAAATATAACCTTGCCGCCATTACTTTCTCCTTACTTTGTAGGTCATTCTCCATGAAGTATCGTCTCACTCGATACACCCACCCATGCACATTTTTCCCTTCGAAGATGGCCATCTTCAACTTCCCAACCCCAGCATCTCCACCTCAATTTTTTCTCCCGTTGTTGTTTCCCCCATTTATTGAGGTAAAACTCTCTCCTTTGATCATAGTCTTATCCCCTCGCTGCTTCTCTCCTTTCTTTTCCATGCTCTTTCATACTTCTTACATAACCTCTTCTCTATATTTCAGCCCAACGCCTCCATCAGAAATCTCTTATCCACTCTCAATCGGAGCCCTATGAGGGGGTTCTTGATGCGGCATGCTTTCCTTCTCGTTTTCCTCTCGTTCGATCTCCTTCCCTTTTGATTTGGCCACGAAATCTTCGGTCATCCCTTGGTCAGGGTTTTGGATTGTATCTAAATAAGCTTCCTTATTATCTCCTTAAAACTCTCGAATTGGTTTTACATGGAAGAAAACCTGTCATCTATGGAGAAAACCCTTATTACTATCATGGAGAACCTATTAGGTATGACTCATATACCATATAAGGGACAGATGCTGGAACGAAGCGAAAGAACTTGTCCAATTGACGGAGTTTTGCTATGTGGGTTGGGGGTGCGAGGGCAATGCCACGCGGTACGATATAGAGGTAATTTGGGAATTACATATTGTACTACAGGGTTTTCTCTAGGTTTATATATATTCTTGTTTGTATTCCTAGGTTATTATATCATGTATTTTGTAACATTTTTCTTGAGTTGAAAGAAAGTCCGCGCTCTGCTCCCGAGGACGTAGACATCTTTGTCGAACCTCGTTAAATCTCTGTGTGTTCTTCTGGATTTGTGTTGATTCTTGTTTCTTCTTCGCCCTAATTTCTCAACAAGTGGTATCAGAGCGAGGTTCTAGGGTAGAAAATTTTGGCGCAAGAAAAAGAGATCTTTGGCTAGGGTTCAAAATAGGCAATTCGGCAGATGAAGACAAGTAGTTCACAAATCGCGGCATTGGGGTTCTTCCGTGACCCAAATGAAGTTTGCTAGTAGAGGATCGTGACCAGCCGAGGGACTCATGACCGTGTTCGGCGACGCAACCAGTCGAATCGCAACAGATTCGGCGAGCAGGAGAGCTTCGCACGACAGAGGAGGTTTGGCTTCGGCGAATTCAAGGGTTCGCGATAGTTTTGGACCAGACGAAGAGTCCGGGCTTGCTGAGGATTCTTTGAGCAGCAGGCAAATCGCGGCAGAGGAGGCATTTGGTGCAAGTCTGCTACAGGGCTTCTTCGCAATAGCAAAGGGAGTCGAACCTCTCTGTCGTGCGATTGGCGGCAGTAGACTTTCGGGAGGTCGTCTTCTGTGAGTCGCAAATCGCCACAGTTCGTGGCATGAGTAATTTCATATGGAAATTTCTAGTCCAAAATTCGAGGTGGTGAAGTTCAATGAAACTGGTAACTTTAGATTGTGGCAAACAAGGGTAAAAGATTTGTTGGCACAACTGTGAATCTTGAAGGCTTTGCGGGCAACGAAATTAGATGCCATGGATGATGAAGATTTGGAAGAATTGCAACAACGAACGGTAGCAACCATACATTTATGTCTGACAGATGAGGTTATGTATCACGTGATGAATTTGAAATTTTCAGGAGAGGTGTTGAAGAAATTGAAAACTCAGTTTGTCTAAATCTCTGATGAATAAATTGTATCTGAAGCAAAAGCGGTATGAGCTGCTAGAAGGTTCTAATCTGGCGTAGTATGTGAATGACTTCAATCAAATAATCATAGATTTATCATGACTTGATGTGAGTATTGAGGATGAATACCGAGCAATGATTTTATTGTGTTCATTGTCTTCTTCTTATGAACATCTGGTGACTACTCTGACATATGAGAAAGAAACTATCAAAGTTGATAAGATTACTACAGCATTGTTGGCTCACAACCAACGGAAGCAGAATGCAGGGGAAAGCTCTCATAGCGACAGTTTATATGTTAAGGGTAATCAAGATCGTGGAAGTAAGAAAGAGAAGGAAAGTTCTTGAAGGTGAAATTTCAAATCAAAGTCTAAAGACGAAAGAACGATTCATTGCTACAAGTGCAAGGAGTCAAGTCATAGGAAGAGGAATTGTCCAAAGTTCAAGAAGCAGGCTGGAGAGAAAGGTGATGCATCATCGAAGTTTGTAAATATGGTACAGAGTGACAATTCAGATTGCATTGATAGTGATATGTTTTTTATTTAATTAATTCAGTTCATGGATGCATGGATTATTGATTCAGGGTATTATTATCACATAACATCTAACATAGAGTGGTTTACTTCATATATGTTAACTAATTCTGACTCAGTTCATCTAGGTGATGATAGATATTGCAATATTGTTGGTATTGGTGAAGTCAGAATTCAGATGTATGATGACACTGTTAGAACATTTATGTGATGTCAGACATATTCCAAATCTGAAGAAGAATTTGATTTTCATGGGCACTTTATATAGAAATGGTTTTATTCTTAAAACAGATGAGGATAGTGAAATCATTAGAATTGTTAAAGGTGTACTAACTATGATGAAAAGAAAGTTAATTGCAAGTAATATCTACAAACTGTTAGGGAGTACAGTTGTAGGTAGATTTCATTTTGTGGAGTCAGATGATGATAGTAAAAATTTATGACATATGCGTCTGGGTCATCTTAGTGAACGTAGGATGACAAAATTGTATAGAAGAAACTTGTTGCATGGTGTTAAAAGCTGCAAGTTCGATCTTTGTAAGTTTTGTGTTCTTGAAAAACAGATTATAGTTAGTTTTATGACTGGAAAACACAAAATTGAAGGGATTCTTGATTATATGCATAATGATGTATGGGGTCCTTCCAGGGAATCATCATTGTGAGGATCTCAGTATTTTATTACATTTATTGATATTTTTTCCAGGAAAGTTTGAGTGTATTTCTTGAAACAGAAATCTGAAGTTTTCTCTAAATTCAAGTTGTGAAAAGCTGAGGTGGAGAACCAAACTGACAGAAAGATTAAATATTTGAGATCTGATAAAGACACAGTGTACACAGATTCACAGTTTCAGAAGTTCTGTGATGAGCATGAGATTCAGAAACATTTTTCAGTGTGCAAGACACCACAACATAATGGTGTGGCAGAAATGATGAACATGTTTTTAACTAAAAGGGCAAGATGCTTGAGACTGGATGCAGGGCGTCCTAAGAGTTTCTGGGCATAGGCCATAAATATGACATGTTATCTCAGTAATAGATCTCCTCGGGCATCATTGGGTGGCAATTTTGCAGAAGAGGTATGGACAGGTAATTCTGTTAATTTCGATTATTTACGAATTTTTGATTGTCCTGTTTATGTGCATATATATGAAAGATCAAAACTTGATTCAAAATCCAAGAAGTGTATTTTTCTGGGCTAAAAGAAAAGTGTAAAAGGATACAAGTTTTCGGATCATATTGCAAAAAAGATGGTTATCAGCAGAGATCAATTTTGATGAGCAGTTCATGTTGCAGTAGAATCAGGACAAGATGCAAGGGAACAATTCCAGTTCAGTTACAGTGCAGATGGATCTAGAACAACATCGACTAATAACTGAGACAGTTGAAAGTTTAGAACAAACACCTGGTGATTCTAATACAGTTGAATTGCAGAATCACACTCTTGTCAGAGATATGGAGAGACGCATCAATATAAGGTTTCCTAGCAGATTGAGTTATGAAGATTTAGTCTCTTGTGCACTTCTTATCAGCAGCAATGATCCAGCCACTTTTCAAGGAGTTATCGCTATCTAGGAGAAAGAGAAATTGATGTGTGCAATGGTTGAAGAGATGGAGTCTTTGCAGAAAAATTGCACATGGGGAGCTAGTTCAGCTTCCTAAGGGAAAGAAGGTTATTGGGTGCAAATGGTTGTATAAAAGGAAACCTATAATATCAGAAAAAGTAGAAAAAAAGTTCAAGGCTCGACTGTTAGCAAAAGGATTTTCGCAGCAGAATGGGATAAATTATGATGAAATCTTTTCTCCTGTGGTCAAATATACTTCAATCAAAGCAGTACTTGCATTAGTAGCTATTTGGGATTTGTATTTGGAGCAGATGGATGTTAAAATTGTTTTGTATGGTGATTTGGAGGATTAGATTTACATGGAGCAGCCAGAAGGGTTCACTCAACCTGGACAGGAGCATCTGGTTTGCAGATTGAAGAAATGGTATAAGCGGTTTGACTCTTACATTATTCAGATTGGCTACAAACAATGTGAGTATGATTATTGTGTTTATGTGAAGAGTCTTGATGATCGTTCTATTATTTTTCTGTTACTGTTACTGTAGTATATTGATGATATACTGATTGCTGTAAAGAATATGAATGATGTCCGTGGTTTGAAAGTTTTAGTGAGTCAGGAATTTGACATGAAGGAATTGGGTCTTACAAAGAAGATTTTTGGAATGGAGATTCATCGAGATAGAGTCTCAAGAAGATTATGTTTATCTCAACGGATTATGTTGAGAAAGTGTTGGACAAGTTTGAGATTAGCAAAGCAAAGTCTGTGAGCACTCCATTAACAAATCATTTTAAACTTTCACAGTGTCCTAAGACATACAAAAATCAAAGACATGGCAAAGGTTCCATATGTCAGTGCAGTTGGCTTTTTGATATATGCAATTGTATGTACTTGTTCTGATTTGACTCATGTTGTTAGTCAAATTTGCAAATACATGTTTAAACCTGAAAGGCGACATTGGGAAGCAGTTAAGTGGATTTTCAGGTATTTGAAGGGTACTGTAAAACATAGAATTATTTTTGGCAGTCAGCAGAATGATCCTTCAGTTGTGGGGTACGTTGATTCAGACTATGCAGTTGATTTGGATGACAGAAGGTCTACAATTGGTATGTTTACTCTTAGTGGAGGGCCTATATGTTGGAAATCAACAATTCAGTCTATTGTGACATTATCTACAACTGAAACTAAGTACATGGCAATAGCTGGAGCTGCAAATGAAGTCTTATGGCTTCATGGGCTAGTTAAGGAACTGGGTGTTGAGCAATGTGGAGTTTAGTTTCATTGTGACAGTCAGAGTGTCATTTATTTGGCTAAGAACCAGGTGTACCATGCAAGAACCAAGCATATTGATGTTAGGTATCACAAGATCACAGAATTGATTGCTTCTGGTGAGCACTGTTGCAGAAGGTTCATACTGATGAAAAAACAGTTGATATGTTAACCAAGTCAAATACTGTCAATAAGTTCTTGCATTGCTTGGACTTGTTGAATGTTTGCAGTTGCTAATCAACATGGTAGCCCAACCCACTTCAGTTTGTAAGAAACTCCATGATGTATTTCTCCTAGGGGTCTGGATATCAGTCAATGTGGAGATTTGTTAGCTATGGCTCATATACCATATAAGGGACAAATGCTCGAATGAAGCAGAGCGATAGAATCTGTCCAATCGGGGGAGTTTCATTATGTGGGTTGGGGGTGCGTGGGCAATGCTTCGCGGTACGGTACGAGGGTAATTTGGGAATTATATATTGTACTTCATGGTTCTCTAGGGTTATATATAGGCCTGTTTGTAACCGTAGGTTATTCTATCATGTATTCTGTAATATTTTTCTTGAGTTGAAAGAAAGTCGATGCTTTGCTCCCGAGGACGTAAACATATTTGCAGAACCTCGTTAAATCTGTGTGTTCTTCTAGATTTGTGTCGATTCTTGTTTTTTCTTTGTCCTAATTTCTCAACAGAACCTTTCTATTTCGGATGTAAGTTGACTCATCTATTTCTTCAATTTTTTCTTCAAATCATCTACTTCTTTGTTGTCATATCTCCCAGTATAATTTTTTTAACAATACCTTATACTTCGAAATGGTTGTTTGGGGACTTTTGTAATGGTTGTTTGAAGGCTTTTGCCCATTGTTTGGAGCTGCAGTTTTAGGGGAACTTTTTTGCGTATTGCTTTGGGTTTCACGTGATTGCTATTTAAACACTTTTTGAGCCGACCCACACACTATTTTACCACTCTACTTGGCCGATTTTTTGGAGTCTGGTCGGTCTCTTTTCCATTCCCGTTGTTTTGTTGTGGTTTCTCTTTCTTGCTTGATGGTTTGATTTTTGCGCTTATACTCAGGTATTAAGTGTACGTAGCTTAGCAATATAGGTGTCATCGAGCGGACTGTAAGTTGGATGGTTTGGAGTTTAAATGGGCAGTGATGACGGTGCTTATTGTGTGCTAAGGTAGGAAGATAAAATTGTATCTCCTGCCTTGATGATCTTCAATGAGGGGAGAGCAGGATCGGTGATACTATTCACCATCTCTTAATGCGAAGTTGCCTTCTTACTTTCTTAGGTTTTCGATAGTTCTGGCCCGATCAAAGTGAGCGACTTGTGGACCATTTTACTTCGCCAAACACTTATACAGTTACTACACTTGCACGGGTACTACACTTCTTCGGACATCCACACAGATACTATGAACAAATTTAATTCTCAACAACATTACTTTTGACTGCTAAGTAAATTCTGTATGCATGAAAAAATTAAAGAAGCTTTGATAAAATTCTATAAGGGTCCACTTGTTAATCGCTTCGATTGTGGTCGAGAACTGCAGTGTCGTACTATACTTTGTTGTCATGTTCTTATTTTACCATGCATATCTTACTTACATTACATATCTACAGAACAACAAAATGCATTTTTTGAAAAATTATTATATTTTTAAATCTAGTGAACGCCTTAATTCATCTCTTTCGAATTTACGAGAATCTCTTGGATGAGGTAACTTACGATTGCTAACGGGAATTCTCCGGTTTAAATGTGTTTAACAACTGATTTAGACTAAGTAAATTCAAAAAAAAAAATGATGTCGGAATGAACAACTGCGATGCGGTCCAGCTCATAATGACCTTAATTATTGACGGATCCATCTGAATGCCTACACTAGACACGATATAACCAAAAAGTTTGCCTGGTCTGTCATGAAGTGACACTTCTTTTGAATGAGCATATCATTTCTCTGCTCATAATACCTTGAACACCGTCCTCGAATGATGTAAGTGTTCTTTCTCATATCGGTTGTACACCAGAATGTTGTCAAACTATACCACCACAAATTTCTCAATTTGAGCTTGGAATACCTGATTCATCAACCTTATAAAAGTGCTGGGCGATTTTTATAAGTTGAAGGGCATAAATGTCCACTTGCATAAACCATCTTGTGTATTGAAAGCTATCTTTCACTCGTCTCCTGACCTCATTCGGATCTATTGATACGCACTATGTAAGTCGATTTTGGAAAAGATGATAACACCGTGTAACTGGTCCAATAGATTTTTAAGTGAGGTATGAGAAATCAGTACTTGATTGCAATCTTGTTGATGACTTTGTTGGCAACTGTCAATACACATCTACCACAAACCGTCCTTAGGTACCATTAGGGTGGGGATGGCACACGGACTCGTACTCTCTCTGACCAACCTTCTCGCGATGAGATCCCTGTACCTATAGCTTCAACTCGCACTTTGCGGGTCTCAATCTATAAGCGGGCCGATTCAGCAACACTGATCTTAGTATGAGATCTATGGTTTGTTGAATGTCCCTCAGTGGCGGCAATCCTTCTGGATGACTGTAGGTCATCACATCCTAAAAGTCATGTCGTAGTGGTTGTAGCGGTGTTGGTATTTCAATCTCCTCAGTTCCCTCTAATAGGACTAATATCAGTGCTACTGGAGCATCCTGAACTAACTACATGAAGGTGGCTCTTGGGACTAACGCCTCCTCTGTGTCGCCTACACTTCTCACATCCTTTGCAGGAAACAATACGATGTATTTCTCATCCTTTTTTAAAGAGTATGTATTCTTGAAGCTATCATGTTGAGTCTTGCGGTTGAACTGCCAAAGCCTCCCCAATAGAATATGTCATGCGTTCATCGAAATCATATAGCACCACACTTTCTCCTGCAACTGGCCCTTAATTGAAAATTCAACCAAACATTGTTGATCCATGCATATTTTGTTTCCCTTCTTGAACAATGTAAAAAGGAAATAAGACGGGATGTTTCTACGTAGCCAATTCCAATTTCTTCAACGTCAGCGTGAACACCACATTTTCACAACTCCTACTGTTGATGATCAAACCGTAAACATTGCCCTTTACTGTACACTTAGTGTGAAGGATATTGTACTTTAACTATAACTGATCTCGCTCCGACTCTGACTGCAGAACTCTTTGTATGGCTAACAACTCTCTTTGATCATCGTGAAGATGAAGTTTTTGACTCCTCGTCCTCCACCTCCTCGATGACGACCCTATCTGTGAATATGACAAATCGGCTTGTGGGACAGCTTTGGAGGTTGTGTTCATAGTCGTGTCGGTTGAAATACATTTTTGCAGGTAATGTATTGGAAGAGCTATCCTTTTCCGACTTATTTCCACTCTGATTTGTCTTGTTACTCCCCTATCCTGTCTTATTGCCCTTATTGATCATGACAATTGTAGTCGACTGCCTAATTGAAGGCTACTATCTAAATGAAGATTATTGTCTCCTCTGTTTTTGTTATTTTTCCACCTTCAGTGCTAAAGTTTGAACATCCCCAAGTGACTAGTATATTTGTAACTGCACAACATTGCTAACAACAAGCTTCAGACCCCTCAAGTATTGAGTTATAGTGTGTTACTCTGGCTTGAACAACTCACAGTTCATCTGCAGCTGGTTGAACTGTGTTGAGAACTCCTCCACTGAAAGTCTCTCTACTGTAGGTGGAGACATGTCCTGGCGGTAATAGGTGGAATGCATTTTCTTTGCATCGCTTTCTTCAATTTTTCCACTTGGTAATCTTGTTGTTGCATTCTATTTTTCTGTCTCTATACATTTTTCTACCACAAAAAGGAGCGCTTTTGAAATCTGATTTTTGCTAATTTCACTTGCTTATCTTCTAGCACCTCCTTATATTTGAAGATTCAACAAACTGTAGTCAGTCAATAAACTCGTCTAGATCCATACCTCTATCAAACTCTGGTAGATCCATTTTGATGTTCAAATCCCTATATCTTTCATATATGGGCTCCTCTTTTGGCCTTCTCTGGTTCTGAATTCCAAAGCGTCGTGACATGTATTCCTCGCTCTAATGTTTCCCCTGTTGGATTCAAATCCTCCTTCATGCTCCCCTTCGACTCTCCAGATCACGAATAAAGGTAATCTATACCTGAGTTCCATCATTAATCTCTGTGAGTCTCTGTTGAATCCTATAGATCTCTCTCTGTATCTTGCCCCAAGTTAGTTTTGACAGATATCTCCGTGGTGGTATGATTAGGGTTTGGGTTTAGAAGGGATGGTTGAGGATTGGAAAGAAAAATTTTGATTGAAGGATGAGGATGGATGCTAGAAAACCTTATGATAGGATTGGTTATGTCATAGCTCTGATATCAAATAATATCGAAGTAACCTGATAATAACCAAATACAATTATTATTGTTAGAGTTTAGAAAGAAACACAACAGGAATTCATAAAACTAGAAATAAAATGACACAAATACAAACAGGACTTTAGGGCGAGGGCGAAAGTGTTGAACTCATGCTGACAACAGCGTTGGGAAATTTTGAGAGACTATAACAGAAAGAAAAAATATTGCGTACAGAGTATGTATTGTGCGAACTCCAATAGTACAACGCGATTTGCAAAGTGGGATTAGATAAATTACAAATATATATATATATATATATATATATATATTTCGAGCCAAAACGAGTCGAACACTAACGAACAAATATTGGTTTATGGTCGAAAATCGTTTGGTGTATTCTGGTGATATTCTAGTAATATTTTGGTGGTATTTTGTGATATTCTTGTGGTTTTATTGTGGTTTTCTTGAATATTTTGGTGGAATTCTTGTTGTATTCTAGTGATATTCTTATTGTATTTTGGTGATATTACTGTAGTATTTTGGTGGTATTATGGTAATATTTGGGCGATAGTCTGGTGTTATTATAATAATATTTTGGTGATATTCTAGTAATATTCTGGTATATCAGCAGAATACCATCAAATCATCACTAGAATATCACCAAAATTTCATCATGATATCACCAGAATATCATCATAATATCACTAGAATATCATCATAATATTACCTTAATATTATCATAATATCACTAGAATACTAAAAAAATACCACCAAAAAATTGCAAGAACACTCAAAATATCATCATAATACCACCAAAATACTATCATAATACCACAAGAATATCACAAAAATATAACCAGAATATCAACAAAATATCTCAGAATACTACAAGAATACTATAAGAATACCACCAGAAGATCACTAGAATATCATCATAATACCACCATAATATCAACAAAATACTGTCAGAATATTACAAAAATATCACAAGAATATCACCAAAATACCATCATAAGACTACAAAAATACTACTGGAATATCACCGGGCAGTCTTAAAGCCGGGTCGCGTGAAAATTTGTTTTTTTCATATTTTTTTTTAATTCGCAAAAACTCAGCCCCACCACTTTAGAAAGGGCGTTGTATTATTGGAATTTGTATGGTATGTACTTCCAATGTAATATTTTCTCACAAGTGGAGGGCTAGGAGGATGCGGCTGTAGGGAAGGTGCGAGAGGGGCTTGGTGGCAGCAGGGACGTGTTGGCTAGGCTTGGCGGAAGTAGGGAGGGCGCTGGCAAGTCCTAGCGACAGCAGGACGGTCGTAGGCAGGGCTTGGCGGCAATAGGGAAGGTGCAAGAAGGTTGGGTGGCAGCGGGGGAAGGTATGGGAAGGCAAGGCGGTAGCATGGAAGAAGCAAGAGGGGCTTGGCGGCGGTAGGGAGGATGTTGAATGGTCTTCGTAACAGTAGTGAAGGTGCAAGAAGGTTGGGCAGCAGTGAGGGAAGGCGCAGGAAGGCAGCAGAGAAGGAGTATGGCGTGAGACTGACGGGATAACCACCACCTTAGAGCAGGATATAGTCGGATCTACACCTGTCCTCAGATACAGCCCCAAAAAGAGATGAGACACCTATCGGTAGGAACTCTAAAATTAAAAAGAACAAAACTGCGCCCTAAAATACTCAAACAGCATAAATAAATAAATATATATATGTATATATATATATATATATATATCTCGGGGGTTCACGCCCTTTGAAACATCTGTCCCATCCAGCCTCCTGCTGGACCGAGAGGACTAAGTCAAGCCCCGCATCATGTACGATTCTTTATTTTCACAGTAAATGCCTCTTTTTAATTGACCATCTTTAGTACCGAACTTCCTTTTTTTGAGGTTTTAGGTTTTATATTCCTGCATTTAAGATGTTAGGCTTGATTAGGTGTAGTGAAAGAAGTTTTGAATCCATTTATGTTTGCTTTTTTTGGAGTTGTCGGCCGTCATCAAATCATTCATATGCCTTTTCAAAGCATCTTTCTTTCATGAGAATGCATTGTCTAATCCAAAAATTTTAATGCCAAAATTGATGTAGGAGTAAGAGTGTTAAGAGGAAGCTTAATGCAGGTTAGGATACGGTTTCATTGAACTGCTCTAAAGAGAAAAAAATCTATGAGCCTCATGTTAACCGGGCACATGGAACCTCTCTAACAAAGAGTATAATTCCTCCTTATTTATATTTTGGCAAACTATTGATCCTACTCTGAAATCCTTATTCCATTTATTTATCATGTGGGGGCTTTGAGAATATTTGGATGTTCATATTTCCCCTTGGTGGTTTTGAAATTTTAGCATAGTTGACTGAAGCCTGTTCTATTTAAGTTACTCCGGCTGTTCCCAAAATGATGGCTTATGTTCATTTATCAAGATTTAACTCAATTCCAGGAACTTATATTATTCATTTCTTTGTTCTATTTATTTAACTTATTTCGTCACTCTTAAGTTTTTTTTTTTTTTTTCCCCTCAACAGTCAGAAGGTGGAAAAAAGCTCCCATTCATTCTTGTGATAAACTTGGAGGTACGTATAACTCAAATTAGTTGATTAATTTCGATTACTGTATTTGTTTCCTCTTGTTGCTTTGTTTATCAAATTCGACAAATTAAAATAGGAGTAGAATTATTTTGCCAACTCAGAGACTGACTTGTAAAAAACATGTTCAGTCTTTGCATCGAAAATAAAAGAATTAATTTTCCTTTTCAATCTCTATCTAAGATAAGTTGCTTGTTCATTTACTACTTTACTCTCTTCGGCTCCCATTCTGTTAGATTATGCATTACTATCTTGGAAATATTCTTTTTTTGTTGTGCCCAGGTGGTCCCGTTATTTATGCAGGCTATTGTCAATCAGTTTGTCATCTTTTATTTGTTATGCAATTTTTTGATCCCAACGAAGTTTTTTTTTCTCAAAATGGCATGTTATTGAATCATCTGAAAGTCTCCCAGAAAACAATTTAAGATGATTCCTTCCTTTCAAAATTCTCTTCCACCAGTTATACAAAAGTCTTTAGAGTAGGTTTATGCATAACACTTCTTCGTTACTTTGACCTGATTTTGAATCATGTGCTTAACTATGAGTGTTATAAAATCCTCATTTAAACACATGCCGACCCATTTCTGAGATTATGATATATGGTCCTGTATGATTGGAGTCTAGGCATGTTGCAAAGGGTGTAACTGCAACTGACTTTTACTTCAAATCAAAAACTTTAATATGATTAGAATCCTTTCTCCAAATGGATGAAATGATTGGATGTTTGTGGCATTTGTTCTGTCCAGCTTGGTTGGGATTATAAAATTACTGATGATTTAAGACATACTTTTAACCTGTTGCTTCTGTAGTAACAATCCGGGAGGAATTATGTCTTACTCTCCTTTATTTCATGTATTTCTTTCTATCCTTGTTGTTAGTTTTATTCCTCTTTTTAATTGTTGTTGTCTTTTTTTTTTTTTTTGTCTCTAATTGTAGATGATGGCTCTTTGAATGCAGATCCCTGCGAAGCCATTTTACAGTTTGGTTCTGTATTATGGTGCTGAGAGACCCATAAATAAACAGTCACTATTGGGAAGATTTGTTGAAGGAAGTGATGTGTTTCGAGATTCAAGATTTAAACTTATACCAAGCATTGTGGAGGTAGGCACCTTTCATAAGGAACCATTCAGTTTGTATATCTTTATTGTGTCCCTCCCCACAACGATCCTTTATCAGTCAACATGAGAAGTAACAGAAGCAAGTGTGATTCAGCTAATTGAATATACGTTCAACAGGCATTTTGGTATCTTACTCATCGGAATATAGTAGGAGATAAATCCAATAGCCTAAATTCACCTGGAGGAACGCATAATACATTACTCCAATTTAATCAAACAATGCCAATTAAGTAACCCCCTTTGAATATTGGTAATAAAATAATAATAATAATAATAATAAAACAATGCAGATTAAGTGGAGGTAATTCAAAACATATCATTTAAATATATTTACAAAGCATGTAAAATATATCAAAATTGTTATATAAAAAAAAATAAAAAAATAAAAAGTTTGATTTTTAATCTCAAACTTTCTTTATCTTACGATGGTTGCATACCAAAAAATGATTACATGATTTTACTAATTCTGCCCAGCTTTAACTTTTTCATTTTTTTTCCTTTAAAAATAATTATAACAATCTAATGAGTGCCTCATCAAGATAAATAAATACAATGCATAATTAAAATAACCAGAGCATAGAAAAAATAACATTTTTTAATCTAAATCTTTTTTATCATTGTAAAAGAAAATCAGCTAAACAACTGGTCTTATAATAAATAAATATTTTCATGAAAAAATATTTTAAGATGAGGTTATCATTTATAATATTATATTGACATATGCACGATTGATATCATACTAGTTTAATTTTTCATATATTTTTTTTTCTCTCTTTTAATTCAATCAGTACTTAATATAGAATGGAAATAGGTGTCATAATCATATTAATTTGACGAACACTTTACATTAATATGAGTTTTCCTTTATCTTTTTATTGATACATGCCTCTTAGTCATATAGGGCTCATCTTTCTCGCTTTATCTGTAAAAGTTATTATATTTATTTATGCACTCATCTTTGTCGCCCAAATTGTAAAGATATCATTAACATAGCATTAGCAATTTATCCCTCATATCATGATATTTCTTAAGCTCAATATTTTTGCATCATTGAACATTTAAATAAACATGTGAATTAATTTAGAACATGTTGAAGAACAATGTATGTAAATTTGCTAAATATATGCTGACTGGATGTCTTCATTTAAAAGTATGACTATTAACAAAAATATTAATATAATCAGGCTGTATTTAATTTTGAGCTTATATCAACCAATTTTTTTTTAGTCATTTATTCATGAATAATAATAATATTAATATTTTACACTATTGCCATTCAAAAAGTTCAAGAAAATTTACCTTTTGTATTAGAATTTGTATAACTTTTCCACTTTGACGATTTACCTCTTCGAGATGAATATCCTGAAAATTCTTCTTTTGTAAACAATCTCCATGTTACTTCTCATGCAAGCCTATAAACCTATCACTTTTATGTGAAATCAATTTGTGAGGGAAACATCAAAATTCAAAATTTGAATTAGAAAACTAAATTTCTTACCCTTTTCTCTTTCCTTCCTCTTCTTCTTTTATTCTCCTCTCCTCTTCTTCTTTCTTTTCCTCATCTTCTGTTCTTGTTCTTCTCTTATTTCTGCCTTTTTTCTTCTTCTTTTACTGATTTCCTTCTACCTGCACTTCCCAGTCCTCTGTTACAGCTAAACGAAGGGTTCGGGATGGAATGATTGAATGTTAAAGATTGTAACATATAAACTTATAAATATAGTTAAGTAATTATAGATCTACATGCTTTATTTCTTATTTAATCTTAGCCATTGCATAAATCCTAACTAATGCATGTTCTTGTAAATTGAAAAGATGAAAAATCCACTTAATGCTACAACAGTAAAACTAAAATAAAACCTTAAAAAAATTATCAAAATCAAAATTAATTTTATAACTACTTCATATTTGAGAATTAGCATGTAGTTCTCTCTCTCTCTCTCTCTCTCTCTCTCTATATATATATATATATATTAAAACAATCTTTTTGAATGGTAAAATATAAACGAATTGATTTTTGATAATTTTTTGAAAATTTTAAATTTTAGGTATATAATTTATTTGGAATATTTTTGCATTTGTTCCTTATAAAAATTGAGTATTACCAAAGTATCCCAGGAGCCTGCACTTATATAATACTTGACGAACTGCTAGGGGTATTGGATGGTTAAACGTGCAGTCGGCACTAAGGCCTGTCTTCTAGGGAAGGCAGTCACATGCAGATACCTTCGCGAGGATAACTTTCTAGAGGTAAGCTCTCCATATTCTGCTGCCTTTCTGCTTTTCCAAATGCTTTATATGATGCCATTTCTGTTTGTTATTATTTATGTGGGAAATTTGCATACATATCACTCAATTCTTATGTATTTACATATCTCACACCTAAACTTTCATATTGACATATATAGTGCTTTGGTGCTTTAAATCTATGCAAGAGAATGTTTAATTCACCTTTAAAGTGTTGGTAGTGCCTTTTTTTATGTGATATTAAAGATTTGAGTTCTATGTGTGTAAATATGAAATTCTATCTGTAAGGTATGTAAATATATAAGAATTGTGTGCTATGTATTTGAATGCCTCTTTATTATTATCATGCCTTGTTGGCTTCCATAATTTTCTAAGTTAAAAACGTGCTTTTATGCCACAGCTAAATGCTTGCTTAATGGTTAACATTTAGGTTAAAAAATCCTCATGCACTGAGAATTTTAATGAGATGTAATTCATACTTTGCTAAGAGCTTGTCGCTCGTCTAATGGTTTGTTCTCTATGGACACTGAATCAGTTTTGATCTTGCAGATAGACGTCGACATTGGCTCTTCATCAGTCGCCAGACATATCATGGGTTTAGTTCTTGGATATGTCACTGGCATTGTTGTTGATCTAGCAATTCTAATCGAGGTTTGCTGCTTTGTAACTCACTGTAGAGTGCCTTATTTTGGAAGATTTACATACATACCACTCAATTCCTATTTATTTACATATCTAACACGTAAACATCTATTTTTACATACATACCACCTTACATATGCATGAAAAGGTGGAATTCACCTTGTTAAAGTTTGTGATATTTTTGATGTGATATAAAAGATTTGTGTGGTGAGATGCCGAGATTTTTGTAGTTCAGCCAAAACTGACCTATGTTAATGGGATACGAGTAAATAATTTCCCTTAAATTTAAGGACACCCAAATTTATTAGAAGAAAGAAGGTGAATCTCTCATGCCAAACAAAACTGGGAATAATACTAGAGAGAAAATGTGTGAAAAATATTTAATTAATACAAAAAGTTGGCCACTTAAAAGTTCCTCAAAAGGGTACATTCCCAAACATGTATAAAGTCGTTATAGAATTTTTGGCACCATTTTTTGCTTGTATAAAGATGTTGCTACCTGATCTCTTCCCCCGCTCCCTCACTTTTTAAATCTTTTTCTGTTAAGCCATTACTATCTTTTTTACTCTCTTTAATGAATACTCTCCCTCTGTTTTTATTTCAACAACAATCACTTCTTTTGAAGACCCCAAAAGCACACTCAATCAAAGCCTGACAGCCAACAATCTTAAACAAAATTTCCCAGCAGCATGCCAATCAATGCAATATATAAAAAACATTTTGAGATGGTTTCAAATCTGATTAGGTTTAAATTTTGACCTAAAATTATCAAAAATAATAAGGGTCATTTAAATACATACCACCCAATTCTTTTGTATATACATATCTAACACCTAAACGTTGCTTTTTACAATCATAACAAAAGTACCACTTTATAAACTCTTAAAAAGTGAAATAGGCCTTTTTATATACATAGGTAAGATGGCATATTCGTAAAAATTGAAGTTTAGGTGGTGGATATGCAAATTACATAAGAATTGAGTGGTATGCTTGTAAATTTTCCAAATAATAAACTGTTTGAAAAACTTTTGATTTTATCCTATATATGAATCTATGTATATTATTTAAATTTGATAATTAATTACTTGAACAAAAAATTCTAACAATTGTGATAATGCTATTAAGGATGATGATTGTGCCATGTACTGCTGTAGTGACCATTAGCTGAATATTAAGGAATAACATTAAAAACAATTATCACGCATTGTGTTACAATTAGACAAGCTAAAACATTTTATTAGTGTTGAACAAAGTTGCTCCTGTAACGTTGTTGGATCCAAACAATGTCAGACAAATTTTAAGCTTATTTGATTCTCTGTTAGTAAGATGCAAGTTGCCACCGTGATAATTTTTAGCACTAATTAGGGCTGTAATGTTGATTCCTATTGGTAACTACAATTCTGTGAAATACAAGCTTAACTCAAGGGGCATTTACATAAATATCTCACAATTCTTATGTATTTACATATATAACTCCTAATCTTTCATATTTACATGCACAGCAGTGCTCACATCTTTAATATAATATCAAAATGCCGATATCACTTTTTAAAAGGAAAATACACCTTTACCTGCAGAGTTTTATGACACAAAAGTGTTACAAATATAAATATGGAAGTTTATGTGCTAAATATATAAATATATAAGACTTGCATGGCCTATACATAAAGTTCCTTAAAAAAACATGTTCTAGTTTGAACTTATTCAGTTTTTTTTTTTTTTTTTCCCCATTTTCTTTTCAATTTTGTTTGGCAAACAAAAAGATAGTATGTATATTTATCTATAAACCTGCTATTTTTTTCAGGCCAAGGAAGAAAATGAACTTCCTGAATTTATTTTGGGGGCAGTTCGCTTAAACCGACTGAGGCTGGACTCTGCGGTGCCAAATCCTTAAATCTCTACTGCTCTTAAATAAAATATTATTGCCCTAAGAATTCTTATGAATGAATGCTCAATTTATTTCAAAAGAGTAAGCAAATAAATCGTATTGGTGTTTTATATTAACTATTCTTTTCAATGAATTGATTATTTATGGATATACCCAATACTAAGATGGTTAGAATTTGCTGTCTGTATATCAAGGCCTTGTCTGTAGAGTAATGATTACATTTACTCTATCATGATCTGACATTGCATATTTGGATCATGAAAACAGGTTTGTGATGTTGATGAAGATTGTTGTGTCATTTCCTGATACTGGTGCAATCTTTGATATTTTAGAGCTGTTTATGTTAATGAAAACATTTGTATTTTTTGGAGAATTTAAATGATAGGATACTTGCATAGTTTCTTATATAAAAACCCATAGTTCTTATGGCAAAGCACCAAAATTTTATTAAAATAACAATTGATTTTCCTCTTCATATAAATCAGATATGTGGCTTGATATTGTTGATATCAGTTGTGCCAAGTATCAGTATTAGATGTAATATCATTGGAGATAAATTGTAGTGGAAATGAATGTATTGTCCTTGCCATAAATGTTAAGTAAAAAATAAAGCATCATCAAGATGCTAGGAGATTTAGTATGAGGTTGAGTACTATATAATATTTTTTTAAAATGTTTATAGATTGAATAACTCTTTATAATGCTTTATAATAAAACTTGATTTGAACGTATAAGATCAATTGAAGTTTAAGCTTAAAATGTTAAATATAATGTTGAAAATTCATGGACTCTCAATCTTCATATAAGTCTTGATTCTTAACAACTTACCTTCTAAAGAAGACGAAGTCATGGAATGTCTTTAAGATGAAAGTCTTATTAGAAACTCAATATGATACAGTTGGGATATTGCTTCGTGGTGAGTGTGTAGTGACTTCAAACATTGCTCAAGGTTAGCATATGTTCTATGTCAAAATTTTTTGAATAAATGGCACCAGAACAAAACACCATGAAAAAACTTAGAAACTAATGTGAGTGTCGCACCTAGCTTTTATCAAGAAAAATAATGAGTTATAATCTTAAAAAAGAAAACGACTCACAAAAAGGAAACATAAAAATGAAAAATACAATAAAAAAAAAACTAAGATAAAAAAACTAGCAGCAGCAGCAGAAACAAGAACAGGAGGAGCAAGGTGTCCAACAACTGAAAGTAGCCAGAAGATGAGAACAGTAAAATCTTCAGAAGGTGGCTCAGTAGAAGTCAACAAAGCATGAGAGAAAAACACAAGGAATCAACATTAGACCGCAAGCTAATCAAATCACAAGAGGAGAGAATCAGTTGCAACAGACCAAACAAAGAGCAACAATCAAAGAGATGACAAATAAAACTGTAAAGAGAAAATGAAACAGCATACATAAACAAAATAAAAAAAGTAAAAAGAAGTAAACAAAAAAATTGAACTCAGAACTTGCCTCATAAGAATATTAAAATTTCATATATAGTTTAGAATACAAACCATATTTTGATACTGGTTGAATTTTAATATAGATTGGAATTCATCAATGCTCGATATTGAATCTCAGAAAAATGCAAAGATCAAGATAAAATAACTTAATTATGAATATCATCAATTGATAAAGTCATCCAAGAAAAACTGAAAACAAAAACTAGCAACAACCGTAGAAACGGGAACATGAAGAGCAAAAGATCCATCAACTGAAAGCAGTCATAAGATAAGTGAACGCCAACATCTCCAAAAGATTGCTCATAAAAAGTCCACAAAACAGGAGACTCGAACCCAATGAAGTAACCTTAAGAGAAGGGAGAACCAACTGCCATAGAGAAGAATTTTAAAATTCCATCCTAAGTTTAGAATATAAAACATATTCTAAAATTGGTTGAATTTTAAAACGACAGAAATTCAACAACGCTCGATACCAAATCTTAGCAATAAAAAAAGATCAAGATACAATAACTGCAAAGAAGAAAAACAAAAGCAGAAAAGCTATTATAGACCAATTAAGTAACAGTGACAAACATTCAATATCCACCAAAAGATAGAAATCAAAAAAGGAATCCTAATAAAAAGAAAAATGCTAGAAGCTATCTACAATGCCATAAAATTCAATAATAGTACTAGGTGCATATTCCATTTAAATTTCCAATTCCTACTTTTAAAAATGATCATCCAATGAATATTGTGAATAATCAATAGAATTAGATTTATTTTCAAAGATTCTAATATTCTTTTCATTTTAAATGTAATAAGCAGTAATTTGCCAAAAAAAAAAAAAAAAAAAAAAAGAGAGAGTGGAATCTTCTTTGAAGTTTAGAAGAAATATAATTAGAGCGATACAAACTTAAAAGAAGTTAAAAGGAGCTATGAAAAATTAACAAAATGAACACATTTATTAAGGAGATAATGTGAATAGGACATTCAAAGAAAAGATGGTCATGGTCCTCGATGTTATTTGAACAAAGAGCACATGTATTATGAATATTAATTCCACGAAGATTAAGACCTTCATGAATGATTTTCCAAACAAAAAATCAATTTTAATAGTGTATCCTTTGAACAACAAGTTTAAACCAGTCAACTCTTAAGGAATGATTCAAATAAGTAATGATAAACAAGTTAATGATAATATTTGTTCTCATTTCTCTAAAGACAAGAAAGAACTGAGATATAAGAAAGTGCTCAATTTCATTAATAAAAATAACAGGAGTATCGATAAAAAAATTCAACTTCCATCTTTTGTTTATTAAAACATCACAAATTTTAAAATTTAGGAAGATTGAACCAATTAAAGATATTCCTCACACTTCACATCATGTGAATGCATGACTCACCACCAAGCCAATCCGTTGTGTAATTCCCTCCAACGAGAGTTAAAACATTTCACTCCTTATGGCACCGCTACGGCTTGTCATAGGCGTCCCTGCAGGTCACTGCATCCATGGCACACCCTCCCATGAGGTCAATGCCTCCACTTCACACTTAACCCTCCGGGTCACTGCCTCCACGTCACTCTTAACCCTCTGGGCCGCTGCCTCAACGGCATACCCACCCTCCACGTCACTACTTCCATTGCAAGCCCACCCTCCGGGTCATTACCTCCATGGCACATCTACTCTCCCAAGTCACTGCCTTCATGGCACAATCATTTTTTCACTTATCTTGTATGGTTTGCATGCATCATTCGTCACTTATGGCGCATTTGTCACTAGTATATGCATTGTACGGTAGTGACGAATGTTTGCCATCTTTTGATCATTGTGCATTTCTTTGATTGTGTCAATGAAGAATTTAGCTCGTTAGCTAAGTGACCTATTGCTGGTCACGACGGCGTAGCAAGTATTGCCCACGGGGATGTCTCAATGGGGCAATACTAGCTACCATGTTGTTATTACCACATGTGTGTTGTGTTAAGGTTCCAATGGATCTTATAGGTGCCACTTAGGCTTTCTATTTCTTAGAAACTATTTTAGAGAGTATAAAAATCTATATTTTTATTACTTATATGCCTCATATTTTCAAAATCTATTTTTAAGTTACTTGCATATTTAGCTTAGACTAGACATGAGGTTAATCTTTCAAAAGCTTTTTAAAAAATGCATCTAGTGGCACCTCTTATAATCCTTGGATCCTTAAGATTGGGCCGGTGACGGCGACCTCATCAAAAAATACATTAGCCTTTTGACATAATCCTGCACTCACTTAGATTTTATGTTAGGACAATATGTTAGAAGATGTGTTAGGCTAATGACTAGGATGTTATATAGTCTTTTTTAATGTTCTGGCTATAGTTCTTTGCTGGTTTGGTTGCCCTCGCGAGGAATCAATTTTTTTTGTTTTTGGTTTGCTTGCATGCTTAATATTTTGTTGTGCATTGTAGTATATTAGGTCGCTCTTCTTGTAGAGGGTCATGCCTAAAATACACACCACACGTGTAAAATTTTTTTTCAAATTATCTGATGATAATTTATTTACAAAGATTTACTCTCATAATGAAAATTGTTAATTTTGTAATAAATTTTTACCTTTCATGAGAATTATTCAGAAATAGCATAGAATTTAGTATCATAAAAATATAGTTTGGTTTTATAGCCAAAATAAGTTCCAATCTTTGGTTGCATGTTGGAATAATTTATTGCCTTCACAAAATTTTGTAATGTTAAAGAGAGTAATAATAAACATTATAAAGTTGAATAAGAGCTCATTCTATTTCTTGAACGTATAAAAAAAATAAACATCAACTAAATTATTATTATTATTATTATGAATTAATTATAGTATAAATCATTATATTTTTTAAACAAATACCTCTTAAAAAAAACAAAAAATAGCATTTTATTTACACTTTCAAAATAAATGAAAATAAAATAAATGAGAATATCAAAATAAAATCCTCATTTTTTTTTGCATAAAATGAGCCCCCAACCATATAACTTTCAATCTCATCTCTCTCTCTCTCTCTCTCTCTCTCTCTCCTCATTATTTGTCCTCAAACGGTATAATGCTGCTGGATCGTGTCGATGTCCAAACCCTTAAGCCTCACCACCGACTCCACGTGTCCCTTCAACGTCAGCACCTCTCTCAGCCTGTAAAAACGGTGAATATACTCTGTCAGACGTTTCATCGAACAGTTTGCGTGCGACTTAAAAGATTTTGTACTTACCTCGCTACCTCCGCGCGGCGCTTAGCCTGCTCTGCGATCTCGGAGAGCTCGCGGTCATGGAAAAGCCCGCAGGCCTCCGCTGGCTGCAGCCCATGAAGCGTGCGTTGCGCCGCAGCCCACAGCGCCTCGCGCTCTCCTATCCCGTAATCCTTCTTGCTCGTAAACGCGGTCTTGTTCTGCAACAGATTATCCCACGCCTTGCCGCTTAAAGCGTAGCGGGTGATGAACTTGAGCACGTCCAGAGGGAGGTAGGTGATGAAGCTGAATATCCAAATGACGCCCGCCCATCCCCAACCGATTCCATCAATTCTGGCGAACTCCCAGGAAGCGCACACTGCGATCAATGTCGCAACCAGCTGCGCTGCAAGGAATGCAGTCACGAGCAGCATTCCTGGGCGTTCGACGAATGACCAGCTCCTCGATCTTGTTACAAAGATGAGCGCTTGGCTTATTATGCTCACTTGCAGGTAAAGCGCCGCGGTAAGCTGGTTGGGGTTTTCTTTGATCGGATGAACCCCGAATTTCTTCTGCAACAAGATTTGAAATGTAGGTGATAAGTTGTTTTGATGAATTACTGCTGTCGAGGGTAAAGAGTAATACTGACGGTGAAAAAGTCGGTGTCGTGGGCGAGGTAGAAGAAGATGACGGTGATGACTGCCATGTACGCGCCGAGGATGACACCAGTCGCAAAAATTTCCTTCAGCTTCCATGAATCCGGAACAGGGGATGGCTTCACGCGATCCTTCGAGATGGTCATGATGGTTCCATCATTGAGGATGGCGATGATGAGAATCATGAAAGGGGAGAAATCGAAACGCCAGATTAAAGCAATGAGCATGAATCCGAGGACGATACGAATGGTGATCGACACCGCGTAGATGGTGTAGTTCTTCATTCTCTGGAAAATGGCGCGGCTTGTCAGCACTGCGCTGATGATGACGCTCAATCCAGGCTCTGTTAATACAATGTCGGATGCGCTTCTCGCCGCATCGGTGGCGTCCGCCACCGCGATACCGATGTCCGCCTTCTTCAGCGCCGGCGCGTCGTTAACTCCGTCACCGGTCATGCCGCAAATGTGTTTTCGTTCTTGAAGTCGCCGCACGATTTCGTATTTGTGCTCCGGGAAAACTCCGGCGAAGCCGTCGGCTTTTTCAATGAGTTCGTCGATTGGGAGTCCGGTTACCTCTGTTGATTTCTCGTCGAGTAGGGTTGATGAAGGGTACATGTTGGTCCCCATCCCGAGTCGCCTTCCGGTCTCTTTTCCGATCGCGAGCTGGTCGCCGGTGATCATCTTCACGTTGACGCCGAGGTTGAGCGCCCGGCGAATGGTTTCCGCACTGTCGTGCCGCGGTGGGTCGAAGAGAGGGAGGAGGCCGAGGAACTCCCATGGCCCGCCGGCGCTCTCCTTCGTCATTTCAGGAATCTGCTGACGAGCTACGCCGAGGGATCTCAGGCCGCGATCTGCAAATCTGTCGATTAAAGCGTGCACCTTTTTTATTGCATCCTCTTTAAGGCCACAGAGCTGGATTATCTGCTCCGGCGCGCCTTTACTAGCCCGATGCCATTTCCCCTGTTCGTCGATATAGGTAATGGCGGTGCGTTTCTCGACAGGGTTGAATGGTAAGAAATGAACTTCCTTTATCCTGGCGCGTGCCTCTTTAGGGTCGGCGAGCATGCCGACGATGCAGGCGTCAATGGCGTCCTGGTTCTCGACACGGGATGCACGCGCGGCGTACAGTAAGAGGTCGTCTTTATCGATATCTTTGGTATAAATTTCGATCAGACTGCGGTCGACGGTGAGCTTGTTGAGCGTCAAGGTGCCAGTTTTATCTGAGCAGAGCACGTCCATGCCGGCCATTTCTTCAATGGCGGTCATACGCTTGGTGATGGCACCTTGCTGCGATAAACGGTGGGATCCGATCGCCATGGTAACTGAAAGTACAGTGGGCATGGCGATGGGGATGCCGCCGATGAGCAGAACAAGGAGATTGTCGATGCCATCACGGTACCGCCGGCTCTGGACAGGGTACATGACGACGATCTCTACAAGCATGCCAATGGCGATGGAACAGATGCAGAAGTTACCAATTGCGGTGAGAACCTTTTGAAAATGGCCGACGTTGTTTGTGTTGTCGACGAGGTGAGCCGCCTTGCCAAAGAAGGTGTGGACGCCGGTGGCGATCACAATGGCTTCGATCTCGCCCTGTTTGCAGGTGGAGCCGGAGAAAACTTCGTCCCCGGGGTGCTTGTTGACGGGAAGAGATTCGCCTGTGAGGGCCGATTGGTCTATCTTAAGCGGATCACCTTCAAGAAGACGGGCGTCGGCGGGGATGATATCCCCGAGCTTGATGCTGATGATGTCACCGGGAACAAGAATGGCGGCGTCCTGCTCCGTCCACCGGCCGTCACGGAGGACTTTGGTTTTTGGCGCGAGTCCGGCCATCAGCGCGGCCGCAGCGTTACCTGTTGATGCATAATTCAATCAAAATGGAGCATGAATTACCTGTTGATTAAATATTTCTTTACCAGCATTATTCTCCTCAATGAAGCTGATGGTGGAATTGATGAAGAGCAGAACTACGATGCCGACGAAGTCCTGCCAGTCCGGCGGCTTTCCGCCTCCATTGGCTAGTACGATGGCCATCAAAGCAGCGATCTCCATGACCCATGACAGGGGATTCCACATGAAGCCGAGGAACTTGAGCAACTTGCTCTCCTTTTTTTCCTCAAGCTTGTTGGGACCGAAGAGCTGAAGCCGCAGTTCACCGTCGGCGGTGGTGAGACCAGCGGTGGAGCATTTGAGCTGGGAGAAGACTTCCTCAATAGGTATGCTCTCGAGATCCACCGCCTCGTTCTTGATGTCTTCCAAAGACTCCATTTTTATTAGTTTTTGAGGTTGAATGGAGGAAGAAGATGGCGATGAACTTCGGTGGGCTGGCACGGACGGCTTAATGCGCGGCGGCGTCAGGCCGTCATGGAAGAATGTGAAGGAATGTGGGGGGCAGTTGGAGTCTAAAGCGGAAGGAAAGGGAAGACAATGGCTTTATAGAGGTTTGGGCATAGCTTGGAAATGGCTGTAATGGCGGGAGATTGGTGGTAGGGGTAGTTATTTTCGCTTTGCGGGCGTTTATTTCTTGTGGCTGAGGTGAAGCTTCGGCGGATTTTGCCGGACGCCTTCAAATAGTCAATAAGAAAAATTGCCTATTATTGTTGAATCTTTTAAGGATGGGGGATTCCGTTTAATTTGTTAACTAATTGGGGAGATTCTTTGAATGGGAATAGTGGAGATGGAGAGTAGGATCGGCAAAACGGCCCGTGTTCGACTTATTAAATAGTTTATGTTCGATTTGTCTACTAAACAAATGAGCGAACACATTTATTTTTTATTGTGTTTGATATATAAACGAGCCGACCACGTTCGTGTTCTGCTTGTTTTAACTCGAAATAATTATAATAAAATGAGTATTATTTTAAAATAATTTTATTGATTGAAACGCTACAAAGATTTATAATCAATTAAAATTACTATTAAAAAAAGAATAAAATTATATTAAATTCTTTTTAAATAAATAATTTAATATAAATAACAAGAATTAAATTTTGCCCTATCATTAATATCCTACGGCCGTGTGATTAGGGTTGTCGAAATAGCTCATTGTTCGTGAATAGCTCATGTTCGGCTCGATAAGCAAGCGAGTCAAACAAATATATTTTTTTTAAGCTCAATATAAACGAATCGAACACAAACTATAATATTTTTTAACAAGCCAAGTCTGGACTGCTCAAGCTCGACTCATTTAGACCCGCAACAGCTACATGCATGACTAGGATTGTCAAAATGGTTTTTTTGTTCGCGAATAACTCGTATTCGGCTCGCTAAGCAAATTAGTCGAACACAAATAATTTTTTTTGTGTTTGAAATATAAACGAGTCGAACATGAACAATCGTATTTCTTAACAAGTCAAACACGAGTTGAGCCTAGCGTCACCTTCCCAAAAAAACTCTTAAGGGTGGTGGGCAACCCAGAACTTAAATATTGTTTTTCAGCCCTACATTTAGACGATGTGAGACTTTTTGATTGTGACATTCACCTCTACTCAATCACGTGACGTCCTCGTCACGGATCGATTCTACCGAGGGTCCCACTGGACCATGGAGAGTTCACACACCTGACTGGCAGTAATTTACTATGATACCACTTATCGCCTCTCAAAAGAGCTCTTTTGAGGTGGTGGGCAACCCAGGACTTAAATACTGTTTTTTAGCCCTACGCCTAGTCGACGTGGGACTTTTTGTCCGTAACACTAGGCCCGTTTACACCCTAAATAGAGGGTATTTTTAGGGTTGGATTTTTCCTCTCTTTTTTTTCTCATTTATATATCATGTAGCTATGTAAAGGGGTCTAAAAAATGAAATATATAATATTAGGTTGTAGGTCTTATAGTACAAAGCCTAAGCATACTCGTTAACAAGACTAGCGAGGATTGTTATGTCGTTCATAAATGACGATATGTATATAGACAAATTGAAATTTTATTTCTTCTGCCTTGAAAATTTGCTCGTCAAGATTGGTGGTGTGGCCAGATAGTTGTCGATGGGCTTGGTGTGAAGGTCTGATTTGTTCATGTTATTTTGACCCTCAATTAATGAACTAAAGTAAAAGGGCACTCTTGTAATGTGGTACCGCTCACCTACCACATCTCACCTACCGTTCACATACCGTTCACCTACCGCTCGCCTACCTCCCACCTACCACTCTCTTGCTTCTATAAATAGAGAGGGTATGAGGCTTAGGAGAGCAAGAGAAGAAATCTTAAGGGTGTGAGGCTTAGGAGAGCAAGGGAAGAAATCTTATTGGTGTGAGGCTTAGGAGAGAAAGGGAGAAGAGATCTTAAGCTACCACAAAGGGGGAGAGAATAGCTATAGAGTTAGAGAGGAGGAGAGCATCTTGAGGCCTTGTATCAAGGTGTCGCTTGAGAGGGAGGCCATCGAAGGAAGATGAGGGCTCATCTCTATGTATAAGCTATGTATTCTCCATTTCTTTTGCCTTAGTGAAATATTTGATTGATTCCCTCCCGTGGACGTAGATCCAGTTGGATCGAACCACGTAAACGATCTGTGTTTGCTTGTGTTCTTTTTCGTCTCATTTCTATGCCAGGAAATACATATCTCACAACAATAAGTGATGTGTTTGCTTACTTTAAAAATTTTTAAAGAGCGATTCAGACTCGATATGGTGCAGCAGTGAAGGTATTTAGGTTTGATCGACAAAGTAATACTAATAAAGCGTTTAAGGAGTATCTATTAGCCCAAGGGATACAAAATCAAATCACATCTCTATACACACCGACACAAAATGGAGTAACAAAGAGGAAAAATATACACATTTTAGAGATAGTCCTAAGCATGATGATCTCGATGAATGTTTGGTTATGTATGTTTTGTAAATGACAATAGACCATCAATAAAGAAGTTGGATCCCAAAGATGTGAAGTATGTTTTTGTGAGTTATTCAGCTACTCAAAAGGGACATATTTGTTGGAGCCCAATAAAGACGAGATCATTTGTGAGTATGGATGTGACTTTTAGATAATTCTAACCGTATTATTCCTTGGAGGTGATCTCACCTTTTGGTGATTTGTCAGACACTGAAGGTTTGAGGCGAGAGCGGGGAGTAGTGATGGTGAGAGATTGATGTATGCATGAATGATGCCTTGTGTCGTTGTGTGCGAAAGACCTGCGAAGGCAGGGTGGTTAGATAATGAGAAAAATGAAGCTGAGAAGTGTCGAATAATGAGGAAAATGAGCTCAAATATGGTGGGATTAAAGCTCAACGAGAGCTGAGAATGTATATAAGGAGAAAGCGACTGAATGAGGGAACAGTGTTCGCCGTGCCACTCGTGTCCTCAAATACTTTGTCTTGGTCTACCCCGACTCCTAATACGCCTACACCATTAATCGCCCCTAAATGTGCGTATTTTTTTAATGTATATTTACTTCAAATTCAATCTCCTGCGGCGACATTAAATACTTGATATGACCCGTAATTACGTAGATATTTAATTTCATGGTAAAAAACTTGACCCAGTTTTATTATGGCGGCTATTATGCAAAACAAATATGTTGAAGAATTTTAGAATTTAATTTACACACACTAGGGGTTCTACGCAAGTATATGTATCATTTCAAGTAGTATATGGTTTTCTTTTAAGACAGAGTGTCGATCTCACAGAGAAGCGAGGTAAGAAATCCCTAAGATTAATTCTAGTATATTACTATCATGCTTAAGTTTGGAATTATGAATAATGGTGTTTTTCTAATAATGAATCCTAAATACAAACCTAAATATAAAGATAAACTTAACTTGAGAAATTGATTTGGAGAATTTTGAGAAGTTAAAAACTACCAGTGTCCAAGTAAATGTCTAAGAATGAAATACTTAGAATTTAATGTTGTGAGTGACAAATATGAGCATGCCTGCGTTTTTACCTCTTCCATTTGATTGATTCCCTCCCGTGGACGTAGATCCAGTTGGATCGAACCACGTAAACGATCTGTGTTTGCTTGTGTTCTTTTTCGTCTCATTTCTATGTCAGGAAGTACATATCTCACAACAGTTCGTGTGAGCATGTAACAATAACTCGAGTAATGTGATTGAGCTCGTTTAAACACTTAAGCTTAGCGAGTCTATTCGAAGGAGCTCGCAGGAATACTAACGATCTTTGAAAATACTCGCATGGTTTTTCTGGGCAACAAGGTGTTATGTAGCTTCTTACTTTTAAAGGTATTGCTAACACCTACGGTTGCATGGCCAAAATCAAATCATCAAGAGCATGGCTATTGGGCTCTGATCATTGAGGCCATGAGACCGATTTAGTATTTTGGTTTTCTAGTAGTGAGGAGATCCGTAGCTTGTTACTTGTAAGGTCTTCTAGGTAATGAGGAGCACTGTAGTTTGTTACTTCCAAAGATACTAGTAATGCGAACCATTGCATGTTCATAACCAAGCGCATGGCTTGTGGGATTGTATGGTCAGAATCAGACCATTAAGTGCAGGTAGATGGGATGAGGCTTGTTTAATATTTAGACTTTCCTGTTGCTTAATGAAACTCTTTTTTAGACATACATTTATGTTTAAATATCTTGGTCTCATTTGATTTTTTTTTTAATTTAAAGAACTGATTATTGTGCGTGCTTAAAAGATTTTTAGGACTCAAAATCCTAAAAAATTCAATAATATATTGAAATTATTTCTTACGAGCAGAATTGGAATCCATGGTTTGAAAAGCAATTCAGAGAGTGTTGTTACTCCTTTCTTTAATTTTACTTTTTTTAATTATTTAGAAAGATTTGCATATCTAAATACATAACCTTCAAATTTTTACATAAATGTCATTTCATCGATACATATATGTTGAATCCGGAAAACATGCCCAAGTTATAAAACGTTAGAGAGAGAGAGAGAATTGTAGAAAACAACAAGTAATATGTGATCTTTGTTCATGACATTAACCTCTTTTTTTATAGGAATGAGTCTAGATTCTACAAAATTACATATCAATCTCCTTATTATTAGCATTTTAAAGGAATTTTTGGTAATTACAACCACTTATAATAAGACCGGAGGACAGATTCGATCGACAGAATGGAGGAAAGCCTATCCCTTGGAGGGGCCAGGCAGCTAGAGTGTGGATTGTCAGGTTTCTTCCGACGCTGACGCTGCGAGGGGAGAGGAGACGATTGGTGGGCACAGAGTGTCCTCTAACTTTATAGTGTGTCGTCTTGATCAGATGGAAGAGCTTTTCCTTCGCTTTATGGGATATCCTCGGGGAGATGGTGACTGAATTGTTGAAGTTCTGGAGAAAGTCAATTGGGCGGAGGGGGAGGTTGTTGCTTTACGCGAGGAGCTTTCTGTTTTCCAGAGGGAGAAGGTTGTTGTTTGAGAGGAGATAGCACACTTGTGCTCGGAGCTATCAGACTTCAGAATAAGTCTCATTGCTCGATCAAGGGATGGTCATGATGATATTTCATATGGTGAGGTTTTTCTTTTATTAGGCAGTTGTTGGGATTTTGTGCGATGTACACCCCCCCCCCCCCCTAACCCCCCCCCCCCCCCCACACACACACACCTTTTTTGTACATAAATAAATAAAATATAATTTGTGTGTTTCAGTAATCATTAATTTGCTCCAAGTAACATGTAATCTATCGCGTCAGTATTGTCGGCGACATTTCACCTCCCCATGTATTGCATGTTCTTGCATAAATATGTGGTTTTTGCGGCACCTGAGAACCCTTGCTCTCTTCACTTTTCTCTGAGCCCCTCCACTCGTTCTTTTCTCCTTTTCCTTCCCCTGGTGAAGTATCTCCTGCCCCATGGTTCGGAAGTTTTCTCAGAAATCATTTGGTTCAATTCCTGTTACGGAGGTTTCGGTTCTCTCTGAGGCGGACGTGAAAGACATTCAGGACCGTTACATTCTTGATCCTATGATTCTTCTGCTAACAGCAGCAGGCCATGAGTAGTTTTTCTCTTGATCTAATTTTTTACAAAGATCACTTTAAAATGGGCCCCCGTCTACCCTCTTGTCAAGAGTTACAGCTGAACTTTAACCGCTACATGATCATTCCTGCCCAAATTCTTCCCAATTTGATCGTCGTTGCTATGACTTGCGTTTTTTTTTTGTCGAATAATAAAAATCTCATGGTCGATTAAACTCTTCAACGACTTCTTTCTTTTAGAATCGGTCGTGAAGGCTACATCTAATTTGTCGAAGGTCCTAAGATTCAATTGTTAGGCCTTGAGAACAAAGTGAAGGACTGGAAGACAAAGTTCTCAGTTGTCTAGTGTGCGAGCGGTTACGGAATCCTTACTTCCTCGATAAATTGCGAGGTAATGAAGATGAAGACCTTACATATGAATGTTCGAGATCATGGGGTGTTGATTGAGGGTCGGCGCCTTTACTTATTTCAGTACCTCGCCCTTAAAGTAATCGAGCGTATGATTAGCATGGATGGTATTGATAACATGACTGAACATTTGTGGAGGTCGGCAAACAACAGGGAGGTCGTCCAGGAGAAGACTGCTGGTGCGAGAGCGGCCCCAAAAAAACCCCGGGGGAGAGGCGGTTTTCCTTCACTTTGCAGAGGTAAGGTTTGGTCGAGGGGGACGCTGAAGGTTGATACCTATTTTCTTACATGTTTGTTTGTAAACAGTGTGTGTAACTTTTATGTAATTTGTTAGATTCTTTTGAGGGAAGCGAAGGGGAATCTAAGTGATCACCCAGTATTCCTCATTTCGGGGGTTTGCCACTTTATTCGTCGGTTGGAGGAATCTCAGTGGCAACGGGGAGACCTCGTTTATAGCATTGTAGGAACGAGGTGAGGCAAGTCATGCATCTTGCCCTATCTCCGTTGAGACCGATGCTGAGGAGGTGCAAGGGGTAGCAGAGCGGATGGAGAGTGACGTTCCCCAGAAGGAAGGAAAGGCTCCTGCCCCTGATACAGGCCTGCCCCCTCCTCCTGTGAAGAAGGGGGTGGTTCCTCCTGAGTGAACATTCTCACACAATCGAGAACGTCACGTCAACGTCCCAGGCATGATTGCAGTGGAGTTGTCTTCTCGCATCTTATTCAGACACAAAGTATGTCACAACTTCTTCCAGGATGGGGGGTAATTTTTCACTGCAGTCTCGAAAGGTCGTTCATGTTAGCGACTGTGGTGGGGAAGTCATCCAAAATTTCATTCAGAATACAAGCCTGCGAAAAGGAACCTTCACCGCAAATAATGCTTCCTCAGCACCCCTCATCGTATTGAAGTTCCTCTTCAACCATATCAGGAAGCTGATCTCTTCAATGCTCCATACATAAGCTGTTTTACAAGCTCACATGGAAAACGCCTCCGCTGAGGGGCAAAAGATTTAAAAGCAACAACTGACAAGTTGTCAAACATTTTTCTTGAGTATGACTGGTATGACTATGACTGCAACCATATTTCCAAGAAAACATACGGTCCATTGCAACCTACACTCAGTCTCAAGAAACGCAGAGCATCTCTGACAACTCATTCTGGGATTAATAGATCCCCGGGGGACTCGATTCGGCCTCTTTCATTACAGGCTACAGTTGTTAAACAAAGGCTTCGACGTACAGCTTCGGATAGGTCAAAAATCTTTTTTATGGATTTCCTTCGACCTCTTCCATAACATGTTACGATCGTCAAGCAAAAGCTTCGAGCAACAACCTAGGATATGTCAATCATCCTAAGTGGATTTCATATAACTTTGTTCATTACGAGTTAATACCGTCGAGCATCTCCGGTTACACAACTCAGAACTGATCTTACATTCTCAATGGATTCTCCTTTCAACCATGCCACTAAAAATCAAGCCCAGAAGACAAGACTCGATAAGAAGCTACCATGTCGGTGGAAGACAAGCCCAAGAGGGTCTCCACTGTAAAACCTCAGAAGGCTACGAACCTTAGAAGAATTTCGTATGATTGAGAGGCCACAACAACCGTGGAAGAAGTAAGAAAATGCATTATCATCATCTACAAGTGTCAAATCTAATTGTTAAAAATGCTACAAAAACCAACATATATTTATACAAGAGCTACAACAAATCTGCTCATCTTCAAGTAGAGCTGACATTGCTTCCCAAAAAAAAAAACAGTACTTTTGATGATCGTCAAGGGGTCTCCTGATATCGTCACCATATAGGCATGAAAATCTTCTCCTCAAAGCGCGACAGCAAAACTATAACATTTTTTTATCACCTTTAGAACGTACAAGGGTGGCACGGGAGTCTTTTCAAAAATACACGGCATAAACGAGAAAGAATATCTCATTGTTTGCCTGCTACACAAGACGGGAAAGACTTTCCCCTTCGTCGCAACGAGAAAGAAGATCTCGTTTGCCTGCTACGCAGGATGGGGACGACTTTCCTCTTCGTCGCAACAAGAAAAAAGATATTGTTGCTTGCATGCTACGCAGGACGGGGACGACTTTCCTCTTCATCGCAACAAGAAAGAAGACCCCGTTGCTTGTCTACTACGCAGGACAGAGACGACTTTCCTCTTCGCCACGAGAAAGAAGATCTTGTTGCTTGCCTGTTACGCAGGACGGGGACGACTTTCTTCTTCGTTGCAGCAATAAAAAAGATCTCGTTGCTTGCCTTCTACGCAGAACGGAGACGACTTTTCTCTTCGCCGCTACGCTAGACGATTTTCTCCTTCTGGGAAATCCTGGATCATCTGAGGACTCCACCTCTACCCCCACATTCAGGCATATTTATAGGCTCAAAAAAGGAATCAACATTAAATGCAAATTAATATATAAATATAAAAAAATTTGCATACATTAAATGCTCATAAATTAAAAAATAGGGTTAAATTCTATTAATCTTCTTTTCGAAATTTGAATTCCTCTTCAAATTCATGATCGGTTCAAATTTCTTAATCTCTTCAAATTCCTTTATAAAAATATTATTTTTTCTGTTTTAGGCAGGATTCGAACTCTGCCACCCTCTCATGAAGCAAAAAATGCTTACCAATTGAGTTGTATTCAGCCAGATTATAGTTATACAACTTTGTAATTTCATCTTCCCTAATTCATGGGAAGAATATATATGTGTATTTATCATTCATAGTGAACTATTATAGTCGGGTCAGACCTCGTGGTTTTTTCCCCTTTCAAGGGTTTCCCATGTAAAAAGTCAATGTATCTTTTCCTGCTTACTTCTCTTCTTTTATCTGTGTGTGTTGAATTCTCTTGCAACGCTAAGACGATAATCCATTATTCTACCGCCGTGATTTTTTCTGGCACTCTTTTTTTCACGCCTGTCCTCTTTCTCTCTTTATAATCCGTATTTGTTATAGGATTGCAATACATATATAAATATTCATAATAAAACTTCATAAATAAAAGTTGTATATTTAAGTCGAATTAAAACTTCAAATTGAAGCAAATTAAAACTGATAACTAGCAGCAATTAAAAAGCAATTAGCTTTGAATAATAAAATCGCTCAAAATAACGATTTTATCTTCAAAACATATAAAAAAAAACAAATTCCTTGAAGATATTGCACATTTGCATCCAACCAAATGAGCCCTTACACTACACGAAATCTTTACATCATCGCACACATATGGCAGTCAAAACGGCTCGTTGTTCGCGAACAGCTCTTGTTCGG
>NW_018164666.1:2610242-2649069 GCF_001263595.1 Phalaenopsis equestris
CAAAGAGTCTTTTTGACAACCCTAATCTTGTAGCCATATGATGTTAAGGGTTGGGGTAATATTTAAAAATTATTGTTTATATTAAAATATCATTTGAATCTAATTTAATAAGTTTTATTCCATTTTCTTAATTAATATTTTTAATTGATTATAAATCTTTGTATCCTTGTAGTCAACTAATTTTTTTAAAAATACTAATCATATATATATATATTTGATGAGTAATATTTTTAAAGAATTTAATTGACTATAAGGCTACAAAGATTTATAATCAATTAAAAGTACTGATTAAAAAAATGGAATAAAAATTATTAAATTAGATTTAAATGATGTTTTAAATCTTGTCTAAATCCTTTAACATTTTATGACTAAGTGATTAGGGTTGCCAAAACAACTATTTGTTCGTAAACGGCTCGTGTTCGGCTTGCTAAGCAAACGAGTCAAACATGAACACACTTTTTGAGCTTGAAATATAAATCAGGCGAACACGAGCTGAGCTTGGGCTCGCTCGTGTTCGGCCCGTTTACACACCTACGCAGACAGAGCTTCTAAAGGACAAATAAAAAAAATTGCACACTAGTTATGTACACACGCATAACTTTTCACATACCACAAAGAATGAGAATTCCATCAAAACATAAATTCATATTCTTAAATAGTTGAAGTTTGCCTTCTCTTTGATGAAATGCATCAACATTACAAATAACAATAGCTAATGAAGTCAATGTGCATCAATATTAATGACGTCCGCCTTATAGAAAATGTCGCGCATCCATAGCATACATCTTCCTTGTAAGTGATAGAGTGCATCGGTGCATCGTCTTACAACTAATGGTGTGTCGATGTTGGTGATGGCAAGTGATGAAATCAGCAAACATTAGTACTGGTGTTGGCATGTGTTAGTCTTTTAAGCAATTGTTTGCATCAACTATTGACAACAAGATTGTTCACAACGATCAAACGATGACAATAGAATGATAGTAATCTGATGACAAAAGTCAAACAGAGACAATCAGACGATGATCCTAAGACGGTGCTTGGGTAAAAGGCACTAGGAATTCTCAACCCCCTAAGCTTTCTTCAAATTCTAATCTCCATCCGCCGCCCCACTTCACACAAAGAGTTGAGCCTATTTATATATTTAGAAGTAGCATTTAGCTTATTTGTATGAAAATCCCAAAACAATCAATCGAACAATAATGAGATTCTCTCAATATTTGAATTGCATGATAATGTTTGATTTAAAGTGAGCTTGAATTCATTTGATTCGTCTTTTTGTCAAGATTCCTGATTAGATTATAAGCATGTAAAATTAAGACATGAGCTAACTCTTAAATTAATGGCTTAAATCCTTCTACTACGCTTCAAGTGCTTGATTGGGCTAGTTTGAAAACAAATCTGATCACTTTTTGTATTGATAGGTTTCTCACATCAAGAGCCAAACATTCAATCTACCTGTTGAACATCAATGAAGGATTGTAATATAAAAAATTACAATAAAGAAGAATAATTACTTGTAAGAGTACTATATATTAAATATTATTCTAAAGTCATAATATTTAGGGACAAGGAAAGGCACCTAAAATAAGTTACCCAGCAGACTGCCTATATATTTGAAGAATTTAAGAAGTTTCAGACGAAGATGGGGCAGACTGTCATAGTGGTGCAAAACAGTAAATAAATTTGCATTGCATTTGTGCTAAATTATGAAATATTATGAACACGACTCAATGACACTGGAAGAACAAGTCAACAGCAATGAAAAAAATTCAATGCATAACGATTATTTCGGAAATCTCATTTGAATTACTGTATATGGTTATGCATCACTGCAAAGGAACATAGATGTCAAATTAGAACCAATACCTGCAAGGTCTAGAATGTGTGCTAAAGCAAAAATTAAAGGCTGTACATATACAGCTCGGCAATAGAAGCCACATAAAATTCCACAAATTATTTTGATTTGTGGCTGTTGTATTTGCAAAATTTAATTGTATGGAACCAAATAAAAGATACATATCATCAAAGTTCGGAGTAAATTTTCACACAATTAAGTTTGAGACAACATCCTTGGCTGGAATTAATCAATTTCTGCGCTTGGGAAATCATATCATCCAACAGGAGTAAATATGGTAGGAGATGAATTCAGTTGAATAAAATATGATAAAATCAGTGTTTAGTGATATAAAAAATGGAGAAGAAGTTATATCTAAATGTAATAACTGAGAAAAGAAATATGGCATTCACATAGCTAATAAATAAATATCTTCCTATTAGAGTTCAAGATCATAGAGGAATTCGGCAAAGAATATTATGGAAAGCAAACAGTTCAAAATACACATTCTGAAAGGAAATGCAAGGAAGTACTAAGAATTTAAACAATTTTTCTGCTGCTTATGGTTAAATAAAGATATAGTTGACTAATTGGTGAATTTCTTATAGCATTCCACGATTTATTGTTTGTGTTTTCACGTTATTTCCACAGATTTTCAAGAATTTATTTGCATTTAATTGAAAACAATTGATAGTGCTGAAACTCATCAAATTCTTAAGCTCACTGTTATTTGCGAGGTGCACTTGGATATAACGCGATAATGGAGCAAAATAGGCAATCATTTGAAAAATATTTTGAGCTTATTGAAATATTGCAACACTGGCATCAAAGGCATAACCTGACTGCAAAGCGCCGCACTCGCCCTAAATTTGCCACCCACTCCTTGAATAAGTAACTAATGAAAGCACCAACATTCGGAGCACAGGCATTAATGTCTCACACCAAAGCATTAGCTCAAGCACATCACCAAACTCCAAGCCCATAAAATTTTGGCAAAGTGTTAACGCCAAGGAGCCAAACTGAAATTTTCACAGGTTGCTACCCAAAATGCAGCACCATGATGGTAATCTTGTAACACCTTGGTGTCATATTCCATTAAAAAAAGGCAGTTTGAGGCAAATTTTGAGGAATTTATGATGATTGGGTTTTGGATCTTTTAAAAAAGAAATCAATTATTTTGAGGGAATTCTTGCCTGAGCTGAGACATATTTTTGCAATGGAGAAAGATGGCTATGAACGTAGGACATGGATGCTTTTCAATAAGAGTTAAGGAAATAAAAGAAAGCGGAGCCAGATCAAAAAATAATGAAGAAGCTGATATTTATCACGCTTAAGTAATCAAAGAGAAAGTTTGCCGAGATCCATCAAATGTAAATAAGGTCGAACATCAAATGCTTTGAAAAGTTGGTAAAATAATTCCTTACGAAACATGTAATAAACCATTATTTAATGTTTCCTTTTTATAATTGTGCTTACTATAATAATCTTGGTATTGAAAAGAATAAAGCACAAGTGCTGAATTAATAAAAAAAGAGAATGGAATAATGATAGAGCTAGTAAATATCACAATGATTCTTTAGACAATCATCCTAGTGATGTTGATTATTGGATAATGATTTGTAACACCCAACGATAGAGATACAAAGAAAGATATCAACTAAATAACAGAGCAATGATTCGCTAAAAGAAAAATCTTATACAAAGTTTTGGGATCAATCCATTTTTTTCTATAATGGGCCCCATTATTCATAGATAGGTTCGCTCATATATTACGAGTATTGCAAGTAATAGAACTATGACCTGCAAATTTAAGAGATATATGTTTTATCTTCATTATTTTCTTCTGTATTAAATGTTATAATATTCATATAACGACTTGTTCCTCATGAGTACTTCCCCTCTAGTAAATAATTACTCAGTAATAGCTTTATAAGCCTAGTCCGTGCTTCAGTAAGTAGGGGAGATCTATCAAACTAGCGTGGGAGTTTAAGATCAAGCTCGTTATTACCACTCAATCAAGTGTACCACTTTCGTGAATTGATTGTGTCATCTCAGTTAACTAACTCTGCTCGATAACATGAGTAAATTGTTTTGTCATGTCCCTTGAGCTGCACTGCTCGGTCAAGTTGATTACAGTAGATGTTTATGCTAGTTCGACAATTTGGATGACTCTTCTTTTGAATCTGGCTAGAGGGCTTTTGGTCATACAATGATAATAATGATTTTGATTTTCACACATCACAGAATATTTGCAAATTTATTTCCACCCAATGTGTGTTTCTTTAACTCCAAACTTCTTTTTGAATTTTCAGAGTTTCTATGCTTTCCTATAACGTCTTTCATTAATTAAGGCTATGTATTTTAGGAGCTTTATTTGCTTCAAACTTTCATAATTGTATGACTTCTCTATCTTTTGAATCCAAAACACACACTTCAAATGGAAGCCTACATTTCAATTCAATTAAGAAGAATGGTTTGAATCTTTTTTGAACCTTGTTTCAAATAAAAAAATTGATTTAAGTTGAAGTACTATTTAATAAATGTAGTTGTATGATATTATCATCACTGATTTTGTTCCTTCAATCAAGAAAATGGTCGCTAATCAAGGAAGGTTGCTTAGGTTGAAGGTGGTGGCCACAACAATCAAGGAGTCAGATCTTTCATGTCATTTATCATGTTTTGAATAATTGACAATGTTGATAGCAGATTCAGTAACTCTCATAAATAACAGTCCTAGAAAAACGACTATTTTGTATCAATAAGAAAAACTCATTCTGGGATGACATTCCCACAATTAAACAATGCATTGTTATCTGCAGTTGGTTGCATCAGCAGAAAATCCTCTGAAAATAATAAAGCAGAAACAGGAAAACAAATTCCTTTCAAAAATAAATACTATATCAAATTCTGATTAAATCCACAATAAATCACGAAAAATAAGAGCAGTTTCCGTGAACTGGAACAGAATGAAATGAAGAGGTTTCATTGATGGGAGGAACCTAAAAGGCAAAACGGCAATCGAATGAAGAAGAAAGGGCCCTCAAAACCCTAGCTTCGTGCGGCGCCAATGCCTTCTCTTCGCGTTATACCTGAACAGAAAAACAAGCAGATGAGACAAATCCCCACCAAATCCTGACTGGCAACAATAAAGCGATCATGAAGGACGAGAAAACCTGATGGTGTTGCCGGTCCTCATGCGGATCCAGGAAGGAATGGGCCTGTTCTGCCTCATCTTCTTTGCCAGCTTCTTCTTGATCTTGAAGCTCTTGTGCGATGGCTAAAACGAAAAAATCAAATCAATAGATGCCAGATTATAAAATAAACAAATTTGACGAGGTTTCGGAGGTCGAGCATAACAAAATTTACCATTTTTTTGTGTTGCCGTACTCGCAGGGACGGCGGCAATGGAAACCTAACCCTAGCGGGCAGCACGGCGCGGCTTCTCTACCTTAAAAAATTTGTAGTTTTTACGACTTCAGGCTGTTTGGCTGATTTAATAACTACCATAAATCAGAAATTCAAAAAAGGACATTTCCATAGATAACACCCAATTCTTTAGTATTTACATGTCTAACATCTAAATTTTTCCTTTTACATTTATACCACCAAAATATTTCATATCACATAAAAAATCAATATTTAAACTTTTAAAAACCTTGGGGTTAAAGTGAAAGATGAAGATCAAGCTATTATTATCTTAAATTTCGACATGTCATGAGGAAGGACTTATAAGAAGAATTGTGGAATAAGAAAAATTGAGAAAAACAAGAGAATTTGGAAATGCTTCATTTGTGTTTGATCAGTTTGTAGGCTCAAATGTTTTGACTATTCACGATAGATTTTAAAACTAACAATTGGGCAGTGAATTCAGGTTGTTCATTTCACATGGCTCCTAATAAGCATTGGTTTGTAAGATACAAAGAATTCAATGGTGAGAGGGTTATTGTGGGATACAATGTAGCTTTGGAAGTCGTTGGAATTGAAAATGTGAGAATTGAAATAGATTATTGAGTTATTAGAACTCTCACTGAAGTTAGACATATGTCGGGGATTTAAGAGGAATTTGTTCTTTTGGTATTCTCGATGCTCCAAGATGCACATTCAAGGCTGCAAGTGGTGTGTTGAAGATTATTAGAGATTCGATAGTTATTATGAAGGGTAAAAGTCTGAATGGTTTATTCTCATTGTTGGAAAATACTGTGATAACTTCAATAGATGTTTCATATGTAATAGATAAGAAGGTCATATAAAATTAGTCAAAAGGGATTGGGTGTGTTGGGTGAACAAGGAGTCTTTGTTAAAGATAATGTGGATAAGAATAATTTCAAAGAATATTGTGTCTTTAAGAAGCATACTCAGATAAAGTTTAATGTAGAACAACAGACTACTAAAAGAACTGTTGATTATATACATTCAGATATTTGGTGACCTACACCTATTCCAAATTTAGGTGTAAGTAGATATTTTATGGCATTCATTAATGATTTTTCAAGGAAAGTCAGGCTTTTTTTGTTTTGAAGCGTATGAATGAAGCTTCTAAGATGTTCAAGTAATGGAAAGCTTTGAATAAAAAACAGATTTAAAGAAAATTTTCAGGTTAGATAATGGTATAGACTATCTTAACAGAGAATTTATTGAGTTTTGTAGAAATAATGGAATTGCTTGACATACGATAGTAAGATTAACTCTATAACGCAATGGTATTGTTGAGAGGATGAATAAAACTTTGCTTGAAAAAGTTAATTAAATGTTATAATTTGTGAAATTGGATAAGAGCTTCTGGTGTGAAGTAGTTAACATTGGTTATTACTTAGTGAATAAAAGTTAGTTTACAACACTTGAACTAAAATTCTTGGGAAAATTTGGGTAGGTAAAATGGCATATTACAGTAATCTCATAAATTTTGGATGTCTAGTGTATATTCATATGAATCTAGAAAAGTTGGAACCAAGGTGCAAAGGTGATTATTCCTAGGGTACTCAAAGAGAGTAAAAGGTTATAGATGTTGGCTATCAGATAAATCAAAGTGTATTATAAATAAAGATGTGATCGTTAATGAGCTTGATGTGAAGGTAGTTGGACTATTGGAAATGACCAGGGTACAATAATTAGCACTTGAGGTTTTAGTGAATTCATAGTAAAAAAGTGATAAAGATCAGTTGCAGATGGAGCATTTTCCAACAAAAAAACAATAAGCGGGATCATCAAATAGAAAATGTCACTCAACAAGATCAGATTGGTTTGAAGAATTATGATGTTGCAATGGATTAAAAAAGGGGAAATATAAGAGTGACTAAATATCTTATACTTGCTGATCTAATTATATATACTCTTAATACTACCAAACAAATTATGGAAGATGAGCCGAGGTCATACAAGGAAACAATGAACAGTGATGAAGGAAATTTTTGAAAACATGTCATGGATGAAGAGCTAAAATTACAAGAAAAGAATCATAGTTGGGAATTTGTTAACAAACCACTGAAAAAAAAAATTGTTGGCTAGATTTACCAAAAAAAAAATTGTTATTTTAGATGTTGAGATTGTTCGATATAAGGATCGGTTAGTGAAAAGGGGTTTCATACAGAAAGAATGAATCTATTGAATGAGATTTCCTCACTTGTTGTAAAGTTTATTTTGATTAAATAATTTTATCAATGACAATAAAATTTAAACTAGAGCTTGAATAGATGAATATTCAAATAGCTTTTTTACATTGAGAAATTTAGGAAACTTTTTTACATGATCCATCTAGAGGGATATATAAAATCTGGTCCAAAAATAATTTTTTTCTTCTCAAGAAATCTTTTTATAGGTTAAAGGGGTCTCCATAATAATGGTATAAGAAATTTAAGTTATTCATGATTCACAATTCTTAAAAAAAAAGTGATTATGATATGTGTGTTTACTACATAAGATTTTCAAATAGCAATGTTATATATTTGCTTTTGTATGTCGTGAAATGCTCATATTCAGTGATAGCAATGAAAAGATAACAATGTTAAAGACTTTATTTATTAGTCATTTTGAGATGAAAGATTTGGTCTGGTCAGACGTATTCTTAGGACATATATAATAAGGAACATGAAGAAAGGATTACTTTATTTGTCTCGTTGTAATTATGTTTGGAAAGTTATAACGAAATTTGAAATGGATATGACCAAATCAGATTCTTCTTCTTTCGAGTTCATAGTTTAGACTTTCAGTCACTTAATTACCATCAATTATAAAAAATAAAAAATATATGAATTATGTTTTGTATGCTAGTGTTGTTGGAAGTCTCATGTACTCTATAGTTTGTATCAATCCAGACATAACTTATGCTACTAATATGACATGCACTTATATAGCTAAAGTTGAGAGAGAACATTGGAGGGTTGCTAAGTGGATTTTCATCTATTTGAGAGGTTTAGTTGATATGTTGGTTTGACGTATTTAAAGGATAACTTGGGCAAAGTGAAAATTTCAAGTTATGTGGATTAATATTATACAGGAGATTTGGACAAATGCAAATCTTTGATTAGTTATGTATCTACAATTTATGGAAATTTATTAGTTGGAAAGAAAATTTTCAATCAGTTGTGGGTTTACCTATATTAGAAGCATAATATATGGCTACTACTAATGCAATAAATAGAGGCATCTAAAACAAAGGTTTTGTAAGAGCAAAGAAATGAAAAATATAATCTGGTGTGATAGTCATAGTGCAATTCAATTGATAAAGCATTAGATTTTTCATGAAAAAACAAACCACTTTGATTTAAGTTTGTATTTTATCAGAGATGTTCTTACTCAAGGTACTGTGGAAATTTAGAAAGTCTATATATATGAGAATCTTGTTGATATCCTTAAGAAGATAGTGTCTAGAGCCAAATTCCAACATTGCACAACTCTGCTTCAGGTAGGTAGACCTTTTAAGTTAAGGGGGTGTTAGGAGAAAATGGTAAATTTGCTTTAGTATTTTATTACTTAATTTAATTTGGGTATTGTTAATATTTGATTTAAAGTATTATATGTTTTTATACTTATTGCTATTTTATATTTTAATTTTTTTTATGAAGCCATTTATGTGGCTAACCCTTTCTTTCTCTTGTAGCTCTTTTTGTGTAGCTTTGTTTTACCTTTTAAATCCCTATATGTAGGTTAAACCGAATGAGTGACATTTTGATCCCAATAAATCAAGTGAAGGCTTCCTAAGGCAGGAGCAAACGCAAACTTCCTTATGTTTTTTTGGTTTTCAGTTCTTTTTTTTAAAGAACTTTTTGATTTTGAGTTCTCTTTTTTTAAATAAATCAAGTAAACTTTTATTTTTATTTTTATCTTTTGCTCCCTTTTATTTTAATATATGCACAAATCAAGCTTTATTGTTCTGTTCTTTTTTTCTTTTTCTTTTTAATATTTTTATAAATCAAGTTTTATTATTATATTTTTGGGGCATTCACATACATTCCACCAAATTCCTATGTATTTAAATATCTAACACAATACACTTTGTCTTTTTATATCTATATATCAACCAAAATTTTCAGTTCACGTCAAAACCACCGCCATGTTAACTTTTCGAAAGTGGAATACACATTTTCATGCATAGGAAGGCGGTATGCATGTAAAAATTTAAATTCAAATGTTAGATATGTAATTACATGTCAATTGAATTCCATGGATGCATGTAAATCTTCCTTCATTTTTTTCTCCTTTTTCTTAAATATTGACCTTCCAACACTCTTATGATTGGCATTAACTATAGCTTTGTAGTTCAATCCAAATAAGACTTAATATTCAATCACACTATCAATAATTTATATTAGAATAACTCCAATATAAAATATTTACACATTAAACTTATCGTAAATCATAGCTAATAATCATGCAATTATTTTGACTAAGATTTTCATAAAAATATCCTGATACAAATATCTTACTTATAGGAGAATGAAAGGGAGGTATCAAAGCTTTGCCAACTGCATCCATATTCATGCATGAATAGTTGTCAGCATGAATTTTCACATCACATTTCTCTTCTTATTTCAAGCAAGGAAGAAAGATGAGAGGCTTTGTTCATTGAAGTGACTTTTGCTATCAAAGTGGCAGTGGTTGGATATCATTATAGCTGCTCAGCCACATGGTGTGTCTCCTCTTCCCCACTCCAGTGTTAGGTAATATTATTTTGACCTAAAGGACACTTGACCAATTGAAGCTTTAGTTGGTATAATGGATCTTATATAATGTCTTAATTAGTTCATATGATCATGAGGGTTTAGAAAATATGATTTGCTTTAAGTATGTTGTTTTATAAGCAATGGAGTCATTGGAGATAAAGTTATAATTTTTTTTTTAATGTTTTGATATGGAATGGAACATTTTTATTATGCATTAAACATGACATGTTTTTATTTTTTAATTATTTTTTTGGAGGGCCAACTTGTTTTTATTTTAAATATTTTGTAAAAGTATTTGATTCATTTTTAATAAGAATGATAACAATAATTGAAATGTCCCTAAAAACCATATTGATCTGCACAAATTTTGATGACGGGCAGTGGGGCGAGCAACTTTGTCGATAGCATTTTACAAGATAATTCAAATTTGGTTATATTAACCGAATTCTAAATTTGGTCAAAATGAACTAAAAAGTGAACTTTAAATTCATTGAAACTTTATATTGTGTTTGTACTTTTTTATACCAAATACATAATTTTCTTAAATCTCTTTAAATGAATTAAATCAAACCACAAATAGCCACTTAATTTTGACATTATTAAGACATTCAAGTACTCATAAAATCACATTTGATCAACGGATTCACTCCGGGCCATCTAATGGAGTCGTATTGATTCATCCATTTTGTATTTACAGAGAACGTCATTCCCAAAATCTACAAATAATTCCATTCTCTTTCATGAGAGGGAGTTGGACTTGGAGAAAAACGTTGAAGGAGCTCCAAGCTATTGAGGGTTCTTAAGCTTCACCACCGTCTACCACTGCCGTCACGGCCACCCAATCACCACTGCTCGGTCACCACCTTTATAGTCGTCGAACCGCTGTAGTTTAGCCACCACAGTCAAACCACTGTTATCTGATAATTGTTGTCATCGCTGTCAAACCACCATCATCAAACATCCGTCTGACAACCACTATTGTCATCGGTGGACCATCGTCGTTTGATCTATGTTATCTGTCGTTTGGTCAAACCACTATTGTCGTTGCCCGCCCACCATCGTCGCCCGCCCACCATCGTCACCCTCATGCCATCGTTGCCCGCCCACCACCGTCACCGAACCTCAACTATCGGACAACTACTATGTTGTCACCACAGTCGCCGCCGCTAAACCACCATCATCAACTCACTAATATCGTTAGATCTCTGTTATCCGGCCACTACTATCTCGCCACCAGACCACCATCATCAGGTCATCGCTAACACAATCAGCGGCATTTTAGCATATAAATTATTTGTGCATTTATTGATGCTATTTTTCCTCATGAGTTGAGATTTTTATTTTATTAATTTTCTTAAGCATTTCGTTGATTCCTTGTGCTTGTTTTTAAACGCCAATAATGCAGCCTTCGGAGTTCGTGAAACAACATGACAAAACCTTATCGATGGCCATGCAGATGCTCTCTATTAATTTATCATCGCACTTTGAAAACGGCGTTGCAATACACATAAAATGAATAAATATGATCCGCATAAGCGAAAAAAAAAAAACATTTCCGTGAGCAAATTTTGATTTAATTGTATAGCTATAAGTGAGTTAACAAAGCAAAAAGGAAATCTAATATGGAATGTCATTGGGCCAGACATTGTGTGGTTTTTTGAGCTAAGTGGAAGAGTCACTATCAACTAAAGGCACACAATCATCCTAAGCTTTCCAAACCACTCCACTAGCCAACCTAAAGTAAAGAAGACTATTAGGTCTTCAATAGTCAATTAACTTGAGCTAAACTCAAAAGTTGATAAAAGTTACAGTGAATGGTCTTGGAGCATTAAAACTAACCCAATGAAAAGTCGAGAGCTCAATCAGGATTATCTTAGAGGAAGATTTAAGCTAAATAATAAACTCATTTGATAACTCAAATATCATATTACATTGAAGAGTTTTGGAGCATTAGAACTAACCCATTGGAAAGTTTTGAGTCCACTTAGGACCATCTTTGAGAAAGGTTTAAGCCAAATACTAAAACCATCTGATAACTCAAATATCATATTACATTGAATAGTTTTGGAACTAATCCAATCGAAAGTCATGAGTCCACTTAGGATTATCTTTGAGGAAGGTTAAGGCCAAATAATAAAGTCATCTGATTACTTAAATATGATATGGGATTGTTGACTTGAGGCACTACCGGTGTGGGGACCCCTAAAAGGAAAATAAGCTAAGTCATCTAGGGTCTACAAGGAAGAGCGAGAGTTAAAAGTATGAGTGAAGAGATGTCTATAGATCAGGCTAAACATCATTTGAGAAGCATGAATATCTCTATGATGTCATATTATTCTCTAACAGAGCCCTTTAGTGTTCCTTAAATGGTTCCTAGCCACCGAGTCTAATAATCAATTAAAACAATTATTATGTTTAATTCTTCATGGTGTTCACAATAATTATTCTTAAAGACGAGATTGAAAGAGTCTGTTATTTTCCCTTAATATCGCATAAGATAGATTCATCATTCACTGATTCAATTAAATTCACACTTTTTGTGCCCATTATGATCTAACATTTTATGTACCACTTGATTTATTTTAGGGATATTTATATACATAGCACACAATACTTATACTATGAAGGCGTATAATGTTTAATTTTCAAAAGAAGGTAAGGATCTCTTTAAAAATAAATTTCAACTGAACATTGAACGTGTAAAAGCTCTAAAATCAATATTCAAAACACATCAATCCGACCTCCATTATCGGACAGTGTAAGAACATAGAATGGCGGTAAGACGAGAAATAAATCTCTGGAGGTTTACTCCATGGTTCTTATCAAATTCATTATTTCAATTAAAAGTGAAGAAAAATGAGATATAATTTTATGAAAATGTTACATACATACACACCCCATACTTTTTATGCATTTACAAATTTAACACTTAAATTTTTATATTTTTATATTTATAATAATTTAATATCATAAATCTGCACATGAAAATATGTATTTTACGTTTAAAAAACAATTAACAATTATGTTTTCATGTAATGCTAATGATTTAGGCGCTATCCAAATAAAGATGAAAGTCTATGTGTTAGATTTGTAAATATGCAAAAATAGTGTTGTATTTATGCAATGCCCCAAATTTAATAGAATGATTTAAAATCATCAAAATTATGATATTAATCTTTAGCTTAATTTCTCCCTATACCCTAATTACACAAATCAAGCCAAGCCGAGCAAGATGCTAATTAAGCTTGATTAGGCTTGATTTGGGTTTTCCTAGAGTTTATTCATACTGTGATTAAGAAGCTATAAAAGAATAACTAATGTGAACTTAGCTAATATGGCTTTAATTAACCAAACCTAATAAAATAATTTTATCATATCTTAGTCGAGATTGATCACATATCACTTATCCAATAAACATCGTCTCGAGCATTTTGTTTTAGTCAAGCTACCTATTAAGTCTTAATCAAATTTCTTAACGAGCTTCTTCATAAGCTTTAAATGATATTATTCATTACAATCAAATCTAATAACATATTGATCATACTTATTCAATTTGTTAATCGAGTGCAAACGACTTTTAATCAAACCAGAGTTATCAGTTGATTGCAACTCTTATCAACACGAAAACATATAGCGTCCGGAGTCCGAACGAAAGCTGTGTCCAAACAATAGACACGAGGCACAAAACAAGCAAAGGAAAAAAAGAAAAAGAAAAAAGCACCGACCTCCCAGTACATCGCTTCAAACAGCTTGCCTCCGGACTCCGGACAGAATATTTTCTCTATCAAGATGCCCCCTCAAAGATTTAATTTCCTTAAAATATTAATTATTTTGCAACTTTATTCAAAATGATTAAAAAGATTAATGCATTGAAGTTTAAATGCTTGGTTGTTCCACCAAACACTTTCGTAAATCGTGCAAATAAATGGTGCTTTTAGTCAAAACTTCAATGATAGGATGCTCGAGCTTTGCTTCGAGTAGATCGGCAGAGACAATGGAGTTGGTGGAAGATGTAATTTAATTAATACAATTTTTAAAAACTATTATCAATATGCAAAGATTGAGGTCATGGATGATCGCCAAATGCAATTAATTAATTTATTTTCTGAAAAGAATAAATTAAATTATGCTGTCATCAAGTCAAACTCATAATGTAGTGGTGGTGATTATATGTTGAATAAATAATATCTTGAGCAAAAAATTTTAATTTTTGAATATATTATATAAATAATTTGAGTTAAGATATTTCTTCCTTTTTATTTTAATTTGTATTAAATTGGTTGTTAGTTATTTATCTCTAATTTTATTTTTCTTGTTTTGCTATATTTTTTTGTATTTTTCATAATTTATTATTATTATTTAATTTATATGAGAGTTAAAGTTGTCATCCTCAAGCTAAATAATATATAATGTGATGTAGTTATTTTCTAAAACGAGTTTAAGATCTAATAAAATAAAATATTTTTTATTTTTTTTTTGAGAAGTTAAATAAATCGTTTTATTTTATGAAATTATTTCACTTATATAGTATTGATGTGTGTTAGAATATTCGCGGTGATGGAGTAAAGGATTATTATTTTAGCGTTGCACAAGAATTCAACACACATTCACATTCAGATAAAAAGAAAACAATTAAATAGAAGAAGATACCTCAAATTTTTACTTGAACAAAAACCCTTAAAAGGGGGAAAAATCATCGGCATAGTCAGTTGAAATAACTCACTATGAATGATGTGTACACTGCTCCATTGCTCTTATGAATTATGAATGATAGAATTACAAAGTTGTTTAACCATAATTTGACCGTGGTTCTTGGCCACAACATGTTGTTAGGGTTATTATCGATTATTGTGGAGATAGTTGTATGTCATGAGTGTTCTAGATGGTTGCTCTAGGAGCGTTGATGGGCAAAAGAAGGCATAGTTGGCATTTGCGGGAGCTATGGACCACGTAGGTCGTAGTTGGTCACATAGACCGCAATGGTGGCAGTAATAACGTTTGTAGTCCACGGAGGTCAGAGTCGGGAGCTATATAAGTTGTGGATCACTTAGGTCGTAATTGGTCACATAGGTCGTAGTGGCTACCAGTAATGACGTATGTAGGTCACAGGGGCCGGAGTCAGGAACTGCACGATCAAAGGAACACATAAGTCGTAGTTAATCACATTGGTTAGTGTGACGAGTGGTAATGACTTTCATAGGCTTTGGGGGCTAGAGTCGAGTGCTCCACAAGCTGAGGACCACATATGTCGTTGTGGCGAGTAGTAATGATGTTCGTAGGCCGTAGAAGATGGGAGTCATGAACTGTACAAGTTGAAGATCAAATATGTTGTGATCGTAGTGGTAAGCAGTAGTAACATTTGTAGACCCCGGGGTCCTGAGTCAGAAATTGTAGGAGTTGGGGATCACGTAAGTCATTGTTGATCACATAGATTATAGTGATAGGCAATAGTGAATGGGTTGATCAAGAGGCAGGGGTTGGGAGTTGCAGTTAGAGGAGCAGGAATAAGGAGTACGAGCAGAGCACCGTTTTTCCGAACTCAACAATCGACTCACCCTTTCTTCTTTTGGTCTTCATAAAGCCCTCCACTCTTCCTGCGCCCCATATCTCTGTATCAGCTCGAAAAGGATCTTTCTCGCTCTCTCTCTCTCTCTCCGTCCTCGAGCTGGAATCACACCAAGGCAGTACTTACTGGCCATGCTCCCAATATCTTCCTGCTTCAGCGGATGCGCCTCCGCCGACGCGCCGGCGGCCACGGGACCGAGCATTTCCACTTCCACCTACGAAACTCATCTAGGTTTTGCTTCCCTGACATGGTCCCGTACCCTCCTCGGCATCTCCCTCAACACCTCCGTCCACCTCACCCCATCCCCTCTCCCGATGAGTCCAACAACGACTCCCCCCTCCACTTCAAAATCCACCCCTGGCTCTTCTGGAAACGAAAGGGAACTCGCCGATTCGACTTCAATATCGCCCTCCAGCCCCATACGATCTACATCGCCTGGAACCTAACCCGAGCCCGATTCCCCTCCGCCGGCTCCCCTGAGCCCTCTTCTGGTTTCTTCATCGTCTTCTCCGTTGACGGAGAGATCGTCCTCGTTGCTGGCGATATGTGCGATGAAGCCCACCGGAAGATCAAAGCGAAGCAGCGGTCTCGGACGGTGCTGGTATCGAGGAGGGAGCACGTGGTGCTAAAAGGGAGTGACGGGAGGAGAATGAGAGCGTACCGTTCGTCTCTGAGGATTGCGGGAGCCGATCGGGAGATCGGGATCGAGATCGATGGCGGGATGTCGGTAACCCTGGATGGAAAGAAGATTATCCATGTGCGGCGGGTCCGATGGAAGTTTCGCGGAAGCCAGTGGGTCGAGATCGGCGATGGTGGAGGTAAGATCTTAATCTCCTGGGATCTGCACTCGTGGTTCTTTCCCGTGAGGGAAAACCCTTCCCCTGCTTCTGCGGCAATCTTCGTCTTCTGCATTGAGAGCGAAGAGGTCGAGAATAGGGTTTCTTGTGAGAAGGTGATGGGAATCGCCGACGGCTGCGGGGGTTTGCACAGGGAATGGGTTTTAGGCAGGAATAGGAATTGGAGCAAATGTACTGGCTGCGGAGGAGGAGGAGGTGGAGTTGAAATGATTAAAGTGAGGAAGAAGAGCTTGTTGAAGAAGTGCTCGTCATCTTCGTCGTTTTCATCGGCCTCGTCGGCGGCGAGCTCGTCGGTGGTGGAGTGGTGGAGCTCAGAGGAGGCGGAGATGCGCGGGGTTGACGGTTTTACCCTTGTCGTCTACGCGTGGAAGAGCTAGCTTCGCTGTGGCATTTGGTAATCTGGAAATTTTCATTTTTATATATATTTTTTAAATATTTTTGGGAATGGTCATTTGTATAGCTTGCTATGTTATATTCGGCTTTAAAAAATGAATAATTTATAAAATAAAATTTTAATTTTGGTCACACTTTTCATTATTTTCAATAATTTTGACGATTTGCTTCTTTAGAATATTAGCAATAATATTTTTTTAAATATTTTTAGGAATTATTTGATTAATTTAAAATTAAAAAACTTATTTGAGTCTGGTTGAATGCAGTCAAAAATCTCAGCGTTGAAATTTAAAATCATGCCGTAAAAATTTTAATTAGTTTTTATTATATTAGTGGAATTAATAAATTTTTTTATTTTTAAAAAATGTAAGTAGAGCCGAAAAGTATGACTATCTATTTATTTTTTAATATATTGATTTAAAAATTAATTTAAATGGAGTATTTCGTACGCCCGTGAATGACCCGGCTGTCAGCACGCTTGCTTAAATTGTACATGACTTTTTAAAAAATGAAAATAGTGATCTATCTGCTCCTTGCAAATTATTTTATGATTTTTTTTTTTTTTTTCTTCAGTGGGTCTGCTTTGTTAATTTATTTTGTTTTGCAAAATTAAATAGTTTGTGAGATGATATGTGATTCAAATGTATGTGAAAAGCAAGATTTGTGAAGGTTTATAGTGAATCAGTGATGCTACTTTAAATTTTGAAAGATCTTTGTAAATAGCCAAGTTGTGAGTGTAATTATCGCATAAAAAAACAAATAAATACTAATTTTTGATGAGGCATCAGCAAATTTTTCACGAATGTCGATGTAATTTTTTAAAGAAAAAATGTTTAAATTTTGATTAAAAATTATTCAAAATTTTATGTTCAATAAGCTGGTGGGCTCGACGAGATAGACCCAATGATGATACAATGATATCATCATTGGTCCAATACAAGTGAAATCAATCTCATAACAAGTTGTTTAACCATTTTGGGAAGCTTTTTAGTTTTATAATTGGAAGGTTAGACAAATTTCAAATCTGACAAGTTTAAAGTCAAATCAAACATTTCAGTGAGATGAATCTAACGAGCCCAGGAGCGTTCAATTCTGACATCATTGAAATACTCAATTGTCCATCGAACACCATCATATCACAAGAAACTCTCCCATATTTTATAAATAGAACTCACCCCTCTCTTGAGAGGAGATCTGGACCTGAGTCTAAATAAAGGTTGAGAGAAGGAGCCGAATCACAATGTCGTTTCTGCACGGAAGATCCGACGAACGCTTCCAGTTCTTGTAGTCACCGACCACAGATGACCCCTGCTCGCTGGGCCCAGTCGACCATCATTGGACACCACCTGCTCTTTATAGCAAAATCTATTGCAGAGCTACAATTTGCTTTGCAGAATTCTAGTGTACATCATGAAATACTGAAGTACCCAACATGATAGTATGTTATCCAATATCTCGTGTAGCGACGCACCGCAAAAATAGTTTAACAACGCACCCTCAATACGGTGCAATGAAGCCTCGCATACGGTGCAATGATGCGCCCTACATACGATGTACCGACACATCCCGATGACGATTTATGATTTTTTTGTTAATATTAAATTTTTATATTTTAAATATGTTGGGTTCATTTTATTATTTAAATTGATTTTAATTTAGTTATATTCAATTTGCCCCTTTTTTAGAGATGAATTTTACATGTGTTAAGATGAAGTTCAATTTTGATGAGATTGATTTCAATTTGTTTTATGAGTTCTAATTTCATTGATTTTAGAATTTTATGTTTAAGTTTTAAATTTAATGAATTTGGTTTTAATTTGTTTTTTAAATTTATTTTAATTATGTTCAATTTTATTTAGGATTATCTCTATCATAGTTGAAGGTGAACGCTAAATCAAGTGCGCTCTCAATCAAGTGTGGTCTCTTTAAACCAAAAAAAGAGCTAACAAAAAAGATTGTAAAGAGATTAAAAAGCATCAAAAGAAGACTAAGCCAAAGACCTAAGTCTCTAAGGTCAAATGATAGCTTAAGGACAGTTCTAATTCTATAGGAGTTCAACTTAAGCTTTAATAACCTAACTTCAATCAACTTAACAATATGTCAATGATTTAAATCAAGTATATGAAACTAAAAGTATTAAAGATTTGGTTTGGATTTTTACATTAAGTTTGACCATTCACTGGTCTTCTAGGAAAACCTCTTAGGAAAACTTAAGACCAAGTCCTAAGTTCTAGAGGGAGAAAGAGGAAGAGAAAGATAAACCTTATCTAAAAATGAGGTCAACATGCCTCCATGACCAACTGACGTTATTATAGTCTTCAACTACAATCTATGTGGCTGACACTATTTCAACCATCAACTATAGTATTTATGACCAACTACTACATTTGTAGCAATAATTATGATATTTGTGGCCTGCTATCACTATTATCTTGAAAAATTACATTTATTGTAACACAATGACAACCATTAAATTTGAATGACTATTGTACACCTATAATTATTACTATTTATCTTCATTAATTCAAGAGAAGTGTGATCTCATACACTTATAATCACATAGAGGATTACTTTGCTTCGGGCATACCTCATGATTTTTTCTCATTCCACGATTTTTTCACGTAAAAAAATCTTTATGGCTCTTTTTATTACTCTTCTTTTTTCTTTGAGCGTGCTAAATTTTCATAAAATGTCGAGACATTAAATTATCACTCTGCGTTGTAAATCTTCCGGCACACAAGCCTATCATTTTTATGTCATCCAATTCAACTCCTTATCAATCTTGGTTGAACATTTAAGCCTTATTTTTTTCTTATATTCAACATTTCATCGAACATCGACAACCATGGTATATACTTGTGCAAATATGCCATTAACGTTTCTTAACTAAGCCAAACAAAAAATGTTTAGGTGAATTAAAGCAAACTCCTCATTATTCATGGCAATTTTTTACCTTACTAATAAGTTTAGAGAGGGAGAGAGAAGCTCTTATTATGTGACTAATAATTATTTTTTATTAATTTTTTTAAAAAAATTAAATTATAGATTATTAATAAACTCCATTTGTTATCTTAAAGATATATTATAATTTGATTAATGTTTCAAGGACAAGAAGAAAATACAAATGAGAAGCTGTTATGGATAAGCCAAATCATTTATTTAATGTGACTTGCTTATTCATGCTCTTTCTATTTTTGAATTGTGCACGACCGTTTGTTTTCTTTTGCATGTGGGATATAACATTGGAGGATGAAGTGCATGTGCTAATAGACATGATGAAGGTCAGGCCGACATAGGTCTGTTAATTCTGTTTCAAAATCAAAATTGGTTTGATATTGAGGTTAATTTAGAATCTTTAACTCATGAAGTTAGTTCACAGGCCAATTCGTGATAGGTAGACTTCGATCGAGTAACTTGTGCATAGTCCCCAACTCAATGCATATTAAACCCACATAAAAGCCATATCATGATACCCCATGTTGTACATAAAAGGGGAAGATCATGATTTACACACACAAGTGGTTATAGGAGTCATACAAAAAAATAGCACATGCTTAGCCCCCCACCCCACACACACATTCCAACTATGCAGGACCCTTCGATTTTTCCAGACCCTACGGATATGCATTACCCATCGGCTATACAGGACCCACTGACTATGGAGGCTCACCGGCTTATGAGGGTCCATCATATGATTTACAACGGATAACATCTATTGAAGGGAACTTAGATTTAAATTTTCGGAGCATTCCCATGACTGCGCCTACATCTGATGTAGGGCTATTTTTCGGCTCACCTCCAATTTATATACCACCAGTATCCATGAATGAAGAATTATTTTGTTCCTTAACAAGCCACGAACGACGCAACTAAAGACAATAATGTTGAAGAAGAATTTTAAGACCAATAGTTGCGAGAACGATCATTGCGACCGCTTTCTCGATATACACAAGGTTCATGAGACATTCCACATCGGGGAAGAAGATTATTGTATTATGAAAACATTATCGTATGATAATATTTTATTGTGAAATAATTTTTTAAATTTAATTTATAGTTTATTCTATCATTTTGTTTGCTCATGTGTATTTTTTAATTAATTTGAAACCCTCTAAAGAATAATTAATATAGTATGATTTTATTATTTATTTTAATAATAAGATTATGTGTAATATTTCTAATATTAATATATAATATCATATATTATTAAAATATATATATTAAATAGGAGGGGGCCTTTCCTATTTAAAAGAATTTTAAAAATTCTCCCATCTCAAATGCTCCGGAAATATTTTAGACTGGAAAGGTTTTTGAGTTATACCCTTGAAACCCTTGAGAAGCGCAGAAGGCTCAGCAAGAACTGCAAGCTCCTGGAAGAACTCGACTCCCATGGCTCGCCTCCTCTCCCTAGCACGTAGATCCCTCTACCTGAAAACCCTAGCCCGAACACCTCCGTTCATCTTATCATCTTCTCGATCATATATATCCGAGATGCGCCGCTCCGCCTTCAAGGAAAACCTTCTCCGCATCCTCCGCACCGAGATCACATACGAATCGGAATACCGTCCTCCCCTACCGGTAATTATCCCATAATCTCCAATCCGCCTTTCTATCCTTCGAAAATTTAACTCTTGCCGATACCTATATGTACAATAACGCTTTCTCCAGCCGGCAACGAGCTTCGATTCATTCTCAGTGGAGGATAATCCGGGTGAGCAATGGATTCGGCTGAGGCGTAAGTACGGTGATGCAGAAGACATTAAGATTGACGCCACCATGTTCGACGGAGCTTATCCTCCTAAGAAACCGCCGGCGGATGGAGGGGAGGAGGAACCTCGATTGCACATTAGCGTTATTGTGGAGGTATCCAAAAGCAAGGCTTCGGATTTTTTCCTGCAGTTTGTCTGCTCGGCATGGTCCGATTCTCTCGATGTGGAGAAGGTCTTTCCAGTATCCCGTGGTACCGCGGCGATCAGGCCCTTCATGGGACCTAATTTTAAGTAATGATTTCGTTGTGTTTTTGTTTGTAAAATGCTTATTAGCTTTGGAAGAGAATCTGGCATTGCTATGAGCTAAAAGCTGGGTGGTGGACTGCTAGTCCATCGTTTCTTGGCTCTGCCATTGGGATAACTCAAAAATACAAATTTTATAAACCAGAGAAATACATTATATTGTATCAAACAACTACTTAAATGTTCTGTTTGCATATACAAAATCATATTCTTTCTTTTCTAGTTAAAATTTTGTTGGAATCTTCCAGGGAGTTGGATGATGAGCTTCAGGATGCAATAAGGAGTTACTTGGAGGAGAGAGGGGTGAACGATGAGCTTGCTGAGTTCCTACATGAGTACATGGCAAATAAGGATAAGTTGGAGTTTATTCGTTGGATGAGGAATGTAGAGTCTTATGTGAAGAAGTAGAGTATTTCCTACGCATCAAATCGTCTATAACGGGTTGGTTCAGTCTCACATTTTCTTATATTGTAAGGTTAATTTTTGTTTTGTTAGTTGCTTTTGAGTAATGCTTTTGAAATGTTTACTTTTGAATGGGATATAAATTCTTTGCTTGAATGTGAAGCTAGCATATAGCCTGTGTACATATGACAAACTGTCTTCCTTGTAGTTTCTTTGGAAAAGAATGCGTGTTGGAGTGGGGCATGCATATGCAAATTTTCTAGATGTTATAAGCATAGCAAATTATGAACCCTATTTTTTTGTGGAATATCTCTTTACTTTTTATTTTATTTTAAATCTATACTAAAACAATCTACTGTGGGCAACTTTTTCCTTGCCAAACCATGAAAAAAATTATTAAATAAAAAGCTTTATGTGATTTTTATTGAACTTGATAAGACGTGCAATCAGATATCAGAATACTTGATTTGTTATACATAAAGGAAAAGTACATGCTTTGTGAAAGGTATGTTGAAATTATTTAAGATATGTACTATAAAACATTTTTACTATTGGAAGAAATTCTAGTGTAACCATGCAATTTTCAATCACGATAGGTGCAACCAAGGATCAGCATTAAGTTTTTATCCTTTTGTATTGATGATGTAGATGCTTGCGAAATACATCCACGATGAGGTGTCTTGCTCTATATAATGACATTTTAATCAATGCGGCTTTTATTAAAAAAATTGAATTGTATTGCAGTGGAGAAAAGTTTTATAAGTTAAATTGACTTTGGATTAGTTAAATAATTTTTTAGCGTATGTTGTTATTTTAGTAGTCTTGATATTACCACTTGTTAGCTCCAAATAACTTGAGATAAAATTATAACTAGGAGTGTTAAGTTCTAGATTTTAGATCAGCTACATAGTTGAATGAAGATATAAACTAGGATATAACATCTATGATTTAAGTTGGTGGTTAAAAGAATTTTCAGTAGTACTATATGATTGGAGAATATCATGGAGACTTAAAGATAAATGTTATAAAATTATAAATTTATAAAATATAATTAGAGCATCTATATTGTATGAATATGAGTGTTAGACAATAATTAAGTCATTGGTAGACAAATTAAGTTGATACTTATGATGAGGTGTCTTGCTCTATATAATGACATTTATAGAAAATATAGTGATGCTTGTGAAAGACATTCGCGATGAGGTGTCTTTCTCTATATAATAACATTTTGATCGACACGAATTTTACTAAAAAAAAATTGAATTGTATAGTAGTGGAGAAAAGGTTTATAAGTTAAATTGAATTTGGACTAGTTAAATAATTTTCGAGCGTATGATGTTATTTTATTAGTCTTGATGTTAACATTTATTAGCTCCAAATAACTAGAGATAAAATTATACCTAAGCATGTTAAGTTCTAGATTTTAGATCAGCTACATAGTTGAATGAAGATATAAACTAGGATATAACATCTATGATTTAATTTGGTGGTTAAAAGAAGTTTCAGTAGTACTATATAATTGGAGAATATCATGGAGACTTTGAAGATAAATGTTATAAAATTATTAAATATAATTAGAGCATCTATATTGTATGAATATGAGTGTTAGACAATAATTAAGTCATTGATAGACAAATTAAGTATGATACATATGAAAAATTCATGATAAATGTATGATAAAACTAGGAAGAATAGATTGAAGAATGAATGTATTTAGAGGGATGAAGGTAGTAGCATCAACTGAAGACAAAATTTTGAAATATAAATTAAGGTGACCTTTGGACGTACATTCAATGATTGAAGATGCACCGATTATATATATTGTTATATATAAAATAGATGGGTAAATCAATGGCAACTTCGATGGAAGTTGCGCACAAGGATTTGCATAAAATATGTTCAACACCTCATGGAAAGCACATCATGGACAAAAGGAGATTGTTGGTCCATTAAGCCAACCCGTTTTAATAGAGATAAGGGTAATGATGATGATGCTAATGTATATTTTTTCTCTCCATTTTAAAGCTATTTCATTATTGCGATATAGTAATTGTGTTATTCTTTTTGATTATTGTCCTAATTCCTTATCTATCTTCTTTAAAGAGAGTTAATACAATTTTTTAAATGTTATTGGTGTTGATTTATGCATTTCTAGATTGATGAAATTTTAAAATTGCAAGTTTTCATGTAAGGCATTAACAATTTTTTTGGTAGTAACACAATTTCACTTTTTTTGGAAGTATCTCTCAATGAGTTCAAAAATTAAGGAGCCAAGAACAAAATAACAAAATCACTTTCAGTTGGGCTAATAGAAATAATTTATTTAGAAATATAATTAAGAATTAAATTAATAGGTTTATCAACTTTTGGCAGCGTGCAACGTGATTTTTTAACATTCAAATTCATCAATTATGTTATCAATTTGATAAATTGGCTTATTAACTACAATTGATGTGATTTGTTAGAAGCTCAACCACTTAACGTTCATCTTTAAGAGGTTCTATGAGAAGTTCAAATTCTATTATAATTTAAGCTCATATATAATTGTAGATTTATTTTTTATTTGAGGTTTAGATTCATAGTTGATCATGCTTAAATATTTTTTCAAATTTAAATTTTATTTCTTGCTCAAGCATAAGTTAATACTTATGAATATAATCTAATACTTTTGTTGATTTACACTCATTAGCATCAATTGTTTTTAGTGGGACATCTAGATCTTCAATTAATTCATTTTTTAAATAATCATGAGTATTAAACCTCAATTTCATGACAAAAAAATTTGTTGATAAGATTAGAAACAACTCTGCGTTATTTATAAATTGATTTATGTTAGGCATGGTTGAGAGAGAAGATGATGATTTATGTGTTGGATGCTGGTAAATTCGCGACGGTGAGTTATATATTAACTTTCTAGCATTATATTAAGATTTGACATACACACAAATAATAATAATAATAATAATAATAATACTGATAGGGAGAACAACAAGAGTTTTTACGTGAAAAGCCCAAAAGGGAAAAAATCACAGTGTCTAGTCCAGTTGAAATAATTCTACCATGCCTATGTAAGCTGCAAGACCTTGCCGACACTCAGATAGCCAGAATATTACACAAATGGGGGTTATTGCATGACTTCCGCTATGGGAGTAGTGGAATACATTGTGGAAGTGGCGGTGACCAGGCTGTTGTTAAGGAAGTCCAACTATAGAGATCGGGTGCCAAAAAATATGATGTAAGTGTTGTCAGTATCGACAACCGGATAGTGGTGGTCCAACAACGACGACTACCAAACGACGGTGGTCCGACGTCGACAACCAAACATTCATGTTCTAGTGGTGACAATATTGGTGGTTGAATAGCAATGGCCCGATGATGGTAATGACTAGACAGCGGTGCTACAGCTGTGGCAACGATGATGGCCGAGCAGTGGAGGGTCGATGATGACAGTGGCTGACGACAGTATTTTGATGGTGGTGGAGCTCATGAGCCCTCAAGTGCTTGAAGATCTTTTAGCCCTCTCCTTTAGGTCCAAATTCCCCTTCATAAAAAGAGTAGGGGTCTATTTATAGATTTGGTGAGTGACATTCTTCGTAAATATCACATGAATTTGAACCACTCCATCGGACAATTTAGAGTAATCTCTTTGATTAAATGATGTTTTATGAGTATTTAATAGCCTTAATGATGTTAGTAATAAACGATCTTGAGCTCGTTGTATTTTTCTAGTCGAGATACTTGATTTTATTATAAACATTTTAGATTTGGAGATCATTTGACCTCCCTAAATATATTTAAAAATCTTTTTTTTAAGCTTTAAGCGCTAGATCTGTGCTCACTTGGACTCGAATCGAACTATATTTGATGTTAGCATGCTCGTCATATGAGCACACTTCATTTGAATTGGAGTATGAGTAATTAAATAGTTGGAGCTCATTGAGATTCGTGCTTGATTAAGCCAGTTTTTTGGGGACTTCTTAATATTTAAGAAATGTGATCTATTTCATTTCTCATTTCGTCTTGTTTTGTTTAAATTTTTTTATTGGTTTTGCAAGGTAATCAAAATTGCATGCTTTTGGTAATCTATTAACGAACGATGATAATATGTTTCACTTCTAGTTATACGACCTTAGGCCTGATACTAATTTTATTATCTTTTTAATCACTTGACTATCAAGTCATATCTTACAACTAATGTCCTTTGGTTAAGTAATATAGGAATAACACAGCGTCTCACTTTCTTTTATAAATACTTTCATAAGCAGTTCATCTACTTGTTTTTTATGTTCCACATGCTCATTGGGACTCTTCCTATTAATATGTTACTTAGGTATTAAATATTATTGTTGTTTATAATAATTATAAAAAAGCAAAAAGTCTTACAAAATGAGGGTGAGCAAAGTAAAAGCTACAAGTTATGATGATTTATAATAAATATGATAAAAAAGATGGAGGAAATGAGATATATAAATTATCTAAAGTTTGAAGACAAAGAATCCATAGAATTCAATGAAGTTATATACTTTAGAAGACAGGTTAATATAATCTTTGTTAAAAATAAGGAAATACAAAGAAAAATGGAGTTGTTGTTTTGAAAAATTATTGAATAGGAGTTTTAAGCCATAAAAAATTTTAGTGGAGTAGACTATCATGTAATATTTTTCATGATTTGTATTTGTAATTTGTGAGACATTAATTAATTTAAGTGAATTAAAATAATGAAGATTTTTTTTTAATATAAAAGGCTTAGAATTGGTTGAACAAATACCCAATATATGATATGAAAGTTTAGGGAGATATTAATGATTATCAATTGATATTATCAATAAAGTTTCTTATGTAGTTAGAATTTATTATAGTAAAATGAGAATCTTGATGCATATAATTTTCCAAGTCAAGTTTAGGTGGTGAAAATGGCATTGCATCTCACGAACATTATGTGATAGGATGATATCAGGGCGAATTAAAAGGTAATCTTTACAAACCAGCTAATGATCTTGTGTGGTTTATAAGTAAAAGTGAAACAAGGCAAATAAAAAAAAAATTCTAGACTTGACTTTATTTGTTATCATAAAGTTGAGCATGAATAAGCTCCAGTTTATTAAGTTGCTAAAAATAATTATATAAGGTTTGCATATTTTTTAATTGAATACGAGCCGAACATTAACAAGCTCAATAGATGAATAAAATAATTTGTATGTGTGTGTCTGTGCATGAACATGCACGTGCATGTGTCGTTATTAATGTTCTACTTTTTTGAGAGTTGTATAATTTCATGATATAATTGTTTGGAGGGATAAAGTTTATATTATTATTTATTTTATATTATTATTATTTACTATTAATATTGATCATATTTAAGTGGATGGCTATAATATTCTAAGCTTTTGATTTGAAATCTAATACGAAAAAGAATGATTTCTTTGATTTATATATATGTTTCATCTAAACCAAAATAACCTCATACTTAGCCTGGTGTAATCTTATTAGCGTCCAAGTTTGAATCTCATTCGTAGAAGCTTTTTGGAAATCCGAAAAGTACTTTTGAAAAATTACAAAATGCCAAAAATGTACTCTCAGTTTATTAAAAATAATCCAATTTATTAAAAAACACATATAAACAATTTTTGTTCTCTTTTTAACATTTTTTCTAGTCTAAGAAAAAAAATCGAACTTGCTTTTAAAAATCAATTTTTGGAAGAGAAAGAAGGCTACTGCAATGTATATTCAAGGAAGAAAAGAGTTTATCAAGGATAAATTAAATGGATATAGTAGTTCTAGTTGAATGTACTATGCGAGGATATTTGGTGGCTATAAAATATAAGATAGAAATTCCATGAGAGATATTATATTTAATAGCATTTATTTTATGATCTTGTAATAGTGAATGCATAGCTTAAGCAATGAGATGGACACTTATTTTCAAATGTGAAGTCACCAAATCATAAATAGATCTTTTTTTTCTTATAGTAAATTTTTTTCTTACCAAGATCGCAAAGTGATTTTAAGATTAGAGTAAGAGTTATGAGTATATATCTTTAGAGTATTAAGAAGAAGATTAAGAAGTAATTGTCGGGATGATGTGGTTGAATTTAGATGTTGAGAAATTCTTAATCTTACAATAAAAGTTGCAAATGGTTAAATTGAAAATTTTATTAGACCAATCTTATATGAAATAAGGCAAGTAATTCCTTTAAGAAGATTATTGTGAAAATATTAGGTGTCTAAATATAGAGCCTACATAACAAGACTTGTAGGAGTGATGAAGGACACGGTTATTTCATAAAGCATGTATTCTTTTATAGTGTTGCAAAAGTTTATTATTTTGTAGGCTTATTATGATCCTAAAAAAGCTAAAAAACTTGCATGGATGATAGCGAGCAATGCAAGATATAATTTTGATGATTTGTAATAGGTTTGATATTAAGGAATTAAAGGAGATAATACAAAAAGTTAAGCCTGAAGATAAATAGTTTCTTAGATGTATCAATTTATACACGTTAGAAGCAAAGATAATGGAAACTTAGTTAAAAATGAAGTCATCAAGAGAAAAATTTATGCTATTTTGAAAAATTATTAAATAGGAGTTTTAAGGAAGAAAATTTTTTAGAAGACCATAACAAATGAGATAACAAGGTTTATAGATCGATTTAAAAAGCAGAGCTAACTTTGAACCAAATCATTAAAGATAAAACTTTAAGTCTGACTTAAATGCCTTTTTAGATTTAGAGACTTAATGAGAGATGCAGTAATAGTTTGGTTATCAAATTTGTTTCAGGGGATTTGAACACAAAAGGCTTATTTGGCCGAACACATTATTGGTAAATTTGGCTTTGATAAATCCTAGTCAAATAGGATTTGAGTGGATTTAGTAAATCTCCATCGTAAATTTGCTTGGTTCACCAATTTATAAATCCGATAAGATTGTTGAACTGATTGATTGCAAGTTAAATGATCTGGAGGGTTTAAAGAGATTTGATAAATCATGCTGAAACAAATTTCTTAAATCTTCATCTTATTAAGATTTGATATATTCTAGATTTGAGCCAAGATTTTTCAAATCCTGTTAAATTCATGATTTACATAAGGTTGGATTTAGAAAACTTCCTTACAAAGCATTTTGAAAGGATTTAGGCAAACCAAAACTTAATTAGTAAGTAAAGCTGGTAGTGGAATGGCCTGTATGGCAAATTTATCGGAGAAGAAACATATTCTTGTTTTAGAATTTAAGAATAAAAGATTTGTATAAGATTATATTAATTATAGAGCAAGCAAACTTATGAATCTTCCAATAAAGTTATTTGAGAGAGAGAGAGAGAGTGTGTGTGTGTGTAATGGAATATGAGTTTATAGACAAATTATTCTAGTTTCAAATAATCAAACTGGCTTCGTGCTTGGAAGATTTTATGAAAGCAATTTTTATGTTATGAAAAAAAAGGTATAAAAAACATAAAGAAGAAGCGGAAGATCTAGTACAATGACAATTGCTTTAATTTTGAAGTGTGGGTATCAAAATCTGGTGAGGATGTTAAGAATATGTATGATTGAGCACTAGCTGATATTAGAAGTTGTTATGTATGAAACAAAGAGTACTCAAGTATAGGAGAATTATATTATAGATCAATATTGAGTCTATGCTATTTTTTGTTGCTTTGGGAGATGCTTACTAGTATTTTCAATGTGAGATACCTTGTTTTATGCTTCTCATGGATGATGGTTGTAATTTGTGAGACATTGATTGCATTAAGTGAAAATTAAAAAAAAAATGAATAAAATATTTTGAATTTAAATTACATGGAATTACTAGGTTAAATATTAAATATATGATATGAAAGTTTAATGTCTACATTAACGATTATCAATCAATGTTATTAAATAATAAAAATGATTGCCTAGTTGGAATTTATTGTGCAGAAAATTAAAATATCAATGAGGATATACCTTTAAGAAATAACTGTTAGTGGTTAAAATGCAGACGTACCGTAGAAATATTATGTGATAAGAGGATATCATGATGAAATAAATAAGCAAATAGTAGAGAATAAGGGAAAAATTACATGTGGTTGAATACTCATATTTATCATTGGCAGAAACTTGGCCCAATTTATAGAGGTTTATAAATGGAAAAAATATGGCAAAAAATAAAGGTATCTTAATAAGAAAGGAAATATAAACATTTGCAACATGTTTTTAAATTTAAAAAGCATTATATGTATATGATAAAATTTCATGGAATAGGCTGCATACAACTAACACCTCCTGCATTCCAAACCAATGGAAATTACAACCTTTAATCCATTAATTCTAGCTATTGTCCAGCCAAACCTCTCATTTCATCAGACAGTTTTAGACTGCTTTTCTTTTAGAAAGATAGAAGCCTTTCTTCTCACACATCTTACACCGATCATCCGCATTTGAAAGATTGAGATTTAAAGTAGCTTATCGCTAAATACTTAAAGCCACTTTAAACCTTTAGAATAAAAGAATAAGGATGAGTGGTGTAAAGATGCACAAGGGCAAAGGCTCTTATCCTTCTAAAAGGATTATAGTGTAACACACCAATATATATATTTATATTTATTTATTTATGCAGGCTTAAAGTGCTTTTATGCAAAGCTTTTTTATTAGCTTATCAAAAAAAAAAAAAAAAAAAGATAGAGCTATGTGTAAAAATGAACTCTTCAAATACATCAAAATTTATGTAGTGTAAACCTTTAAAATTGAGAAAATTAATGACTGGTGTTATGGGAATTATAGGAAAGACTATATTTAGTTTTGTAACATCTTGAATAAAAATGAGCTGAAAATAAGGTTCTGATGGATGCAAGGTTCCTTGACAAAGCTATGGATGATTGTAACTTCGGGTGACCCGTTGAGGTAAAGTTCTTTGGATGCAATATAATTTTGCATTGGGAGGCATTTGCAACATGTTTTCACTGGCAAGCTAAGATATTGATGGCATTGATTTGTTTCTTTTAGCAACTTTTCACAAATTTATGATTTTCACAGGTGTTTTCTGCAATACAGCAATGCAAGCAGTAGTATAAGATCAAAGTGAAATATATGGGCATCTAACTGACAAAACTATTTGGTTCAAGGTGTGGCAGAGATCTTTTGTTGGTAAATTGATCATCTGGTTGTGCCAACCGTGATGTAACTTTAACAAAGTAGTACAAGCATCTTTCACAGTTCAAGCTTTTGAAGCAGGGAGTTGGCACCACCTGATACCTCATTGCTTGTATTCCATACATCTCAGTAAAATTATGGCTCCTCAATTCTTACCATTTGCAAATTTCATGAAGAAATTTGCATTACTTGGCAGATTTTGCATGAAACAGCAGAATTATGCCTGTAAAAGAACTGCTTGTTTCTTATGAATCTATTTAGCAATTTATCTCTGATGTTACTTCATCTCCTCTAATGATTTGATTGTGGCACACTTACATGCATTGGTTTGAAAGTTCGAAAAATTACTTAGGTGGCCGATTTATAATTAGCAATCTTTTTGGTGCTCTGCATGTAATTATCCCTTAAATGTTTTCTATTCATGCATCTTTTTCTTGTTGAGGATTACTCTCACATCATTTTCATCAACTTTGTCAAGTGTACTAGAAGTATGTTCAAATCACCGGCTTACTTTGTTATATTATTCCATCCATGCATATAAAATTCGCTAAGGTAAAGCTTAGAACTAGACTAAAATAAAATTTTAATTAGTTATATTAATTATACCTTTATTTATAATTTAATGAGTATTCTCTATCAAACTAAACACCTCACATACTATATATATATATATAAAAAAAAAAATATGTTGAAATACTAATTATCAACATGATTATTATTTTAATTAATATTCTTATTAATAATTATTAGTAAAAGGTATAAATTCGTTGATATTAGAGATGATAATGAATGTGAGAATATATATATGACTAAGAATGAGATGCGAGTTAACAATTCATTATATAGATGACTGACGAAAATCAAAGGGGTGATGAGAGTAATCTAGACTTTAAAATTAAAAATTCAAATGCTATGGACTTGTTATATTCGTATTTAAGTAGGGTGTAATATGAGTGAAAGAGAAGATTAATATTGAGTTTATTTTGATTGTTATGCATTGATATTTTAGTGTTTTATTTTATGTCTTACCTTACTTTGAAAGTTTAATATTTGTATGACCCATCATATATCGTAAGTTGATACTTCTAATTTTATGTAATTTCTTACCTTTTATTTAGTTAGAATGATGTTATATTACATTTTATTTGTTAATAAATTAGAATATTAATATATTATTTTGTCATCACACTTTATAGTTTATGCAGTACTTATCAATTTATGCAAATTTAAGCATGCATATGTAAGGTGGTATAGATGTAAATAAAACTTGAAGTTTAGGTGTCATTTATGTAAATTCATAAGAATTGAGTGGTATGTAAGTAAATATTCTTCTAGCTTATAGTCATCTACCATTTCTCCTTTTGTTTTAATGACATGTTCCATAATCCATTCATTCCTTCACCTTTCGCAACTTGTCATTTCCTGCATCAATTTCGGCTTAATCTTCCTAATCTCTATTAAAAAAACATTAATCACGTATAATTAGTTAGCAGAGCACCCTCTTTGTACACTGCCTGATTGGCAAAATAAGCCAGATGGTCTCTTTACCTCTTTACACAACATTAATCTTTTTCTTAATTCAATTCTTGTCTTTCATACTTTATAATATTTTTTGTTAAGTGTTTGGTTTAGATTATTGCAACCGCAGCAGCTTAAGTCCTTCGTTTGACATTGGCAAGGCTTATCAGGCATTTTGGGTCCCAGTAAATCTGTTTTCACTAAGGATTCATCATGCAAATCTTCATGCTTTTCAAACATTTACCTAACTATGGCCACCAACATATAAAATATATGTATAAGGTTTAATATGTAATTTTGCATAGAAAATAATGTTTCAAAGGGTTATATGTTATCCAAGCATGAAACCATTCTCATATTTGTTGCTGAGGTCACTTTCAGTACAGAAAGATGCATATTTGTCTACTGTTTATGTCCCACTTACACAGAAGCTGATTAGTTTGTGTCTGGAGTATAAAGTCATCATCAAGCATGTTTATCATGTTTATGCCTCTCTTAAGTTCACATTAGTCTCATATGAAGATTTGAGGCATTTATGTAATGACACTACATTGTAAATGAGCCGAGCAAGCTCGTTAACGAGCTGACGAGTCAAGAGTATTTCAATGCATTTTTCGGCATCTTTCGGTTAGCTGTCGCTGCTTCCTGCTTCTCATCCGTCCACCTATATCTTCTCTGATGAGCTCGCGTAAAAATTGATTTTTTAGTTCGACCTCGCGCGCCCACTGCTATCACAAGCTCGATGTCACCTCCCAAAAGAGCCCTTATGGGTGATGGGCAGCCCAGGACTTAAATACTGCTTTTCGGCCCTACACCTAGCCGATGTGAGACTATTTGTCCGTGACATTCTCCTCCACCCAATCACGTGATGCCCTCATCACGGATCGGCTCCACCGAGGGTCCCACTGGACAATGGAGAGTCGGCAGACAATAATCTGCTCTGATGCCACTTGTCACCTCCCAAAAGAGCCGTTATGGGTGATGGGCAGCCCAAGACTTAAATACTGCTTTTCGGCTCTCCACCTAGCCGATGTGAGACTATTTGTCCGTGACATCAAGCTCGAGCTCGAGCTCACAATTTGACAGATGAGCTAAGCTCGATAATATGACAGACTCAAGCTCAACTCGACTCATTCACACGACTACATACCACCCAATTACTATCTACTTACACATCTAGCTAACACTTAAAACTTTAGTTTTTATATTTGTACCACTAAAATCTTTCATCTTGCAGAAAAAAAACACTGTTATTTTTGTACTTTTAAATAGTAAAATATATTTATATATTTAAAAATTGAAGGTTATGTGTTAGATATATAAATACACAGGAATTAAAATGATCTCACGGCATCTTTTTAAATTATTATTTTTATTGTTCTATTTTTAAAATCATGCCAGCTTGGTTGCGTGTGGTGCGCTCTTGGTAATGGTAAGTAGCCACAAGGATAAGCGACAAGAAATGAATTTTTAAAGATATGTTGAAGAAATACACAACTCTATTAGTCATGTAGATTAGTGATAAGGAAATATACTATTATTAGAACTAATCAAAATATTACAAATATGATACGCTTAATTTAGTCAAGGAAGCCGGATAATCCATCTTATGATAAGCATTTAGTATTGAGCTTAAGTTTTGATTCTTTCCTAATTAGTAATTAAATATGAACAAGTATAATATATGTACTTATGATTGCATGAAAATGCTATTTAATTGGTTGGGGGCTCAAGTTTGGACCTAGTCCGCGATGATTTTAATTATGATTAGTTGGGTTGCATCCAAAGTAGGAGTGTAACTGTCAAGCACTCAGTGAGCCAGCTGGAGCTCAATTTGATAAATGGCTCATGAGCTGTGCTCGGTGAGCTAACAGCCCAGACTCAAGCCAACCCTAACTCAACTCGTAAGCATAAGAGTCAGCTCGCTTCAAAAAATATTAATAAAAAATATGTTCAAAATATTATCTTTAATTTTTCTTAAAAAAAAAGTTTTAATATTGATATTTTTTTATTATAACCCTAGTTCAAATTAAAATTACTTTTTTTTTCTATTCAAAAATAAATTTGATGTTTCGTGAGCCAACTAGAACTAATGAACTTAATCTTGAGCTCGAGCTCGAACTCAATTAATTAATCAAGTACAAGCTAAATCCAAGAGCGGCTTGAGCTCGACTTGACCCGTTTACACCCCAAGTCCTAAGTGAGAACTTGATCATATCTAATTGGACAATACAAATTGTATAATAGACTTGATCAAGATTAATTTCTAGCTCTTCTCATTAAAATAGCAAAGCAAGGTTTTCTTTTGTTTTTCTTAGCTAAGTTTGTTAAAATACTCTATTTTCATATAAAGAATTATGTATTTACATACAATATCCTTATGTATTTATATATTTATAACACTCACATCATCCCTATCATATCAATAACATCACTATCATTGATTCTTAATAAGTATTTATTTTTTTTCAAAAAAAAAAAAATACATTTCCAAGCAAAGATAAAATACCATAAATATAAATATGAAAGTAAATATAAATATGAATTTTATACTAAATTTAATTTTGCACATCCTCATGCGAAGGCTTTAATAGTTTTCTCAGAATGCAATTTACAAAATTGTCAGGGACATGCAGTGCAATTGCCATAAAGAACCCCCTCTGATTCCCAAACTGGTCTTATTCGATTCAAAGTATTCCAAATTTACTGCCGGCTTTGTTGCCATTGACTTCTCCTCCTCCTCCTCCTCCTCCTCCTCCAGTGGATGCTAATAACGCCCATATCTCCTGTAATTTATTTAATTACCAAATTAATGCTTCATTTAATCCCTGCCATTAATGGCATAAAAATTCAAATCTCAAAGAAGTTAGTGAATCTCACTTGTATAGTAAACAGGAAAGCTGCACTGAAATTACAGACATGTTTAACGTGTAGATAATTTATGTGGGTCTTAATTGCGATTTTTGTCGCATAATATTCAAATTACAATTATGGCATGAATTGTAATTTAAATTTACTATGAATGGCTTTGATTACTACGGGTATGTTTGGGGCAGCTGCAGCTTATTGAGTAATCTGTTGATAATTTAGGTGCGGTGGCTATTACAAATTTCTATTTTTTTAGAAAATTCAGACCACAGCCAGAATGCTCTGCCATCGCACCAAAAATAGGTACGGTGTGAAAACACTGCTTTCGACGTTTTGAAAATGCAGTTTACCTAAACTGACTTGATTCGTTTTCAAAACGCCACCGCAGCAAATAAGCTGCCCCAAACATGGCCTACTTTTAAAGTTGCAAATAACAATTTAAGAAAAGGAAAAAAAAAAAAGAGCTTGTGAATTACAAATCTATCCTTGCTTTTATTGATTAAATATATAATATTATTTAATTTTTGTTTTTTACTCAAAAGTAGCCGTCCGTGTAGTGATAAATTTAAATATAAATAATCGAATTTTTATAATAGATCATATTCGAATAACAATGATAAACAAATTACACAGCAAATATGTTTCAAGAATTTGCAACCAAAAAAAAAAAAAAACAGTAATAATCTGAGAAATCATTTGAGGAGCTACATACACTATCAATTTATGAAGAAAAGAAAATCATCTATCGAAAGATCAATTTTTTGATCTTCTCCATTAAAGTTTAAGCGACAAATCGAGCTTATGAGCCTCCTCCTTCCCTTCATTCAACAGAGCCCCCGTTCCCATCCACCTGTAATGAAACCCACCCTCCGCCGCCATCACCGGCGGCGGCCCCCCGCCATCACCGGCGGCGGCGCCACCACCTCATCGAACCTCACACCCGCCCCCTTAAACATCCCTCCCATATAATCCTCCGGCAACAACCGCCCCACCCCCGCGGCAACAGGCGTCCTGTACCACCCCTGCCTCGCCGCCACCATGCCGGAAACCATCCCCGGCGTTGACGACGAACCGAAGTACGATTTATGAACCATGGAGTGCGCTTGGATTCCCAGCGGCCGGAGAGGAACCCCGGCGAAGAAGCGGTGGTCGTCCACCGGTGCTGCGCGGCCGCGTTTCGCCAGCTGACGTTCTCGCTTGTGAGCATTCTGGTGGCCGCCGAGAGCCTGCGAGCTGTAGAACTTTCGGCGACAGTAGTTGCAGGAGAAGACGCGTTGCTCGGCGGCCTCGCAGGCGGGATCGGCCGGGGACGGGGGAGTGGGCGGCGCAAGGGTTGCGGTGGCGGCCGCCGACATGGAGGCGATGAGATCGAGCTCGACGAATGGGGAAGAGTCTTGTTCCATGATGATGATGATGGTGATGATGATGTTGTGTGGTTTTGAGAATATGTGAAGTAGATGTTGATGCTTGATATAAAGGGAGGAGGGAGGGAGGAGAAGTAGGAAAGAGAGAGAGAAAAAGGTATGGTAATAAATGTTAATGGTGAGGAGAAGGAAAGGGGAGGGAGTGTGGGTTTTAACAGTTACGTGTGTCTTGGCGGAGAGCATGGTTGGAAAGTTTTAGGGATGTATTTAAACTTGTTTCTTTTAGATTAGGGTTTTGTATTTATTGCATCTGCATGTTGTTTAATTGTTATTTTCATTACTTTTTTTTAGTTGTTGATTTTTTGTTTGGATTTGTAGGATGTTGATTGGAGATGGTATTAGGAATTTGTAGAATTGAGCTTGAACGGTCAGCTGAGTGGGTGTAAACGAGTCTGTGTAAGTTTGTGTGACTCTTAATTTGAGCTTGAGTTTGATTAGTTAAACTAGTTTGTGCTTAAGATCAAGCTTGATTCTATGAAATAGAGCTGACTCACTAACTGGCTTGTTTATGTTGAGAAAGAAAAAATAATATCAATTTTAGACTGTGTTTTAGTAGAATGAGCAGATGGAAGATAAAATAATAGAAAATCACTCTATATAAAATGTAAAATAACTTTTTTTTGTCATTTTTATAATAGAAAAAAGTAGGGAATTTTATTACATTTTGAGATTATTATTATTATTATTAATGTGTGCTAGAAGATTTAACACACATTTAGACAAAAGAAAAGAATCAGTATAGACACCATAAGTTCTTATGTGGAAAACCCGTAATTAGAAAAATCCATAAAGTCTGACCCAGTTGTAAAAATCCACTGTAAATTGATGATTACGTAGACCCCTAATCTCAAAGGCGGGAAAGGATTACAAAGTCCCTCGAATTATATTGCCGACATGCAGATGAACATGTTGCGATGAATGAGTAGCGATCGATAGTAATTTGTGACGTTTGGCATGTTGTGGTTGATAGTGACTGGCGGTGGTCGACAATGATCAACGGTGGTCGACAACAATCGACAATGGTCGATGACGGTCAGCGACAGTTGATGACAGAAGGTGGTTGTCGACGACGGTCGGCGGTGGTCGACAACGACAGAAGTGATGCTGGACTTCAGCTTCTTCTCAAAGCTTCAAGCTCTCATCCCAGGCCTCAAGCATTCTCCCTTCATGAGAGGGGTGGGGCTCGGTTTATAGACTTATGGGTACAATTAATGCAGTAATACGAACCACTTTGATTAGATGAGTCAGAGAGTTTCCCTCAATGACGACATTTGATGGGCATTTGAGTGCCATAACATGTCGAAAGCAATCAATCTTAGGCTTGTTGGATTCAAATTGTCGAGAAACTTGATTTAATTATAACTTGTCAAATTCGACATTTGTTTGACCTTCAAAATGTGTTAAAAAAACTTCTAAAAAATAGTTTAATTGCTTGATCGAGGCTCAATTTTGTTCAAATTGGATCGATGTTGGTACCATTGGGTCCATCCCTTCAAACCGGTTAGTTTGACTATATGTTAGCTGAAATCAGAGCACTGGAAGACTTTTAATCAAAGTTTGAGTTTTTTTTGCTCTAAAGCTCGCTTTAAGATCTGTGTCATGCCTCAAGATTTGCGCAATATGATGAAAATTTGTTGGAAGCGAATCACTTATATATATATATATATA
>NW_018164666.1:2649735-2675999 GCF_001263595.1 Phalaenopsis equestris
TATATATATATATATATATATATATATCTATATCTATAGTGAGTAGATGCATAATAAACTGTTAATTATTCATTTAAGAGGAAATAATGATTATGAGATTGATTAATACGATTATGTGTGACAGCGAAATTTGATGGAGTCACAATTTAAGTGGTTTTTTTTTTTTTTTTTTCAAATGCATGATAAGAGTTTTGAATTATAATTGTATTTTTAAATAGTATAATTAAAAATTAGATTTTTGACAGACACTTTTTTATTTTTTCTAAATATGCTTCAAGTTAAATATAGTTATTAACTATTATTTTTATACAATTTTCATTAAAAAAAATAACTAAATACTAATATTTTTTTGGAATATTTACATACATATCACTCACTTTTTATGTATTTATGCATCTGACATCTAAACATCACCTTATTTGTATATTGAAAAGTTTATTTCACTTTTGAAAGGTTATAGTTGTGATAATTTTTTGATGTGATATGAGAGGTTTGGGTGATAGAAATGTAAATATAAAGTTTAGATGTTAGATATGTAAATACATATGAATTGGGTGGTACGTATGTAATTAATGATTTAATAATGACGAGCAATTTCATTGTGTGTTTACCGATCTTTAGATAATAATGTTGGAAGGAAGCACCAAATTAATCCAAATTCATTAAAAAATGTGGCCTCAATTAATTGGAAAAGATTTGCGATATCGAATTAATCAAGTTTAAAGATATGATATATTTATGTCCAATATATTGTGCAATAGACAATAAATATCACCCGAGATTTATATTTTTTTGAGTTTCAGTAGGGGATCCTAAGAGGTTGACTATCGTTAACTTAAAGTTGACTTAGGGGCGTAAGTGAGACAAGCCGGCGACTCGGGCTCTACTTGATGAGGTGTTCTTTAACAGAGCTTAATGAGCTAACAAGCCAAGCTCAAGACAATCCCGACTCAACTCATTTGCTGATGAGCCGCACGTTTAAAAATAATTAATAAAATATATAGTTAAAATATATTAAAATTCAAAAAAAGGTCTTGAAATTATTCAAAATGTTTAAAAAAATATTTTAAATTTTATATCAAATCATTTCTTATTAATTATCTCTTAAATGCTCATTCTAAACAAACTTACTCGTGAACCAGCTCGAACTCATAGATTTAAGCTCTACTTTGGGCTCCGACTCAATTAATTAATTAAGTTCAAGCTCAAACCGAGGGTGACTCGAGCTCGACTCAGACAAGATAAAACCCCTAAATTCCTTTGATTAATGGTGTTTTTCGCTCTTAAATGAACTTAATTGGCCATGGATTTTTAGAATAAATTGGTCATGAATGTTTGCTAAGTTTGGCTAAAGCGTGTGTTGCATGCATTTATTTGATTTATTATGAATGTAAGAGGAAGGAGGAGTTCAGGGCATCATATAAGGAGTTGCAATAAAGTTTTGGATTTGATTTAATTAAATGCATGAGGTATGAGAAAATATTCTTCAAGTAAAGGGAGTAAATTTATTGGGAACATGTGTATGGTGATGAACTCCTTATCCTCTATTTTTTTTGAATTGGAGGTTTTATTGGCCATTTGAATCAAGCAAATATGGGGATCATTTAAGCTTTTTAGAAGATCAAATCCATGCAAAATCCTAGAAAGGAGAGACATTAATGACTTCCACTTGCCTTCAAAGTTATTTAGGTGGGTTTGACTTGTGAGGTTTCTTGCTTTTCCTACAAGGATTGGACATACACCACTAGCTTCTTGGCTTTTTAAGAATGTCTTGTACTTACATAAATGGGCATAGCTTTAATATAAATAAATAAATAAATATATATATATATATATATATAGTTTAGAAAAAATATGAAATCAAACCGACCCTATATTTCTCAAGTCCGTTTTCAGACGCAAAATCCGACGCTAAAACAACAAGAATTTTTCATGGTTCTACAATATTTTTCGATGCAAATTGACATCATTCTGATACTAATATTCATCGTCTGATATTTTCAAATGCAAATGTCGCCGTACTTTACGTATAATCTAATTGAACGTCAATACGATGCAAAAAACTGATGCAAATAATTTCCCTCGGAATATTTCTACTTAAATTAGATGGAAATAAAATTACCAACCCCCAATTTAACATCGAAACAAATCAGACGTAAATCCTTAAATATCGTTTGTTTTGCCCCCGATTTTCGTCTGATATAGCCGAGGCAAATATGTTGAATTCCTGTAGTGTCAAATGCAAAAGCGGACATGCTTAAATTTTAAGGCCAACCCAAAAGTGTCCCCTCTCCAATTTTTTTTTCTCATATGTGGAATAATTTAATATTTAATTTTCTACATTAGTTATTATTGACATAGCTCATAACTATCTTGGGCACTAATTCTGTATTTTAATTTGATTGTGTTATTCTACACCAACAATTGCTAATAGTTGTGGAAGGAATAAATTTTCATAAATAAAAAAAAGAAATTAAAAACAAAAGTAGAAAGACAATAAACATCTTTCTAGCTATAAGTTTAATTTGTTTGGGGGAAAAACAAAGAGGAATTTAAAGCTTTTAGTGCGCTCTACCACTTCAAAAAGCAAACCTCAAGTGAATTTCTTATGTCCCTTCATGACATCATTCTATATGGTATCTCAAATTGCATATTTTATGATTATTGAGAAAATGGTGGACAAGAGAAGGGCAAAAAGAGGGAGAAGAATACACAACTTGGAGCAATATGTTTATATAATTTCGATGAATCGATAGCACTAATAATAGGTCTTGACAACAAATTTATTTTTTTAGTAATCAATAGTCAAATGACTTAAATTATCTTAAAAATGTGTATTCGCGTTGCATCAAGTCTCTTTGATTGCAAATAACTCTTTTAAAAGAATTTGAAAGAGTGGGCCAAGGAGCGGGTGAAATCATCTAACCATTTGATGAAAATGGTGAATCGTATGAAAGCTTGAAACGACAAGATGATGGCATCCGAAGAGCGCAGATAGATCTTGCATATTCAAAGCTAAAGATCATTGTAACATCATACATCATTAATATTCCTATATTGTAGAGCAACAATGGACTAGATGATAATTGTTGTAGTAGTAACACAAGCTCATCGACAAATATACATATGAACAAAGTGAAAAATATTAATCTGAAATATTAATTGTTGGACTAGAGCAATAACTACTATAATAAATTGGAAAGATCAATTAAACTTAGAGACATCAAGATATATCTCAATGTTACAATCATGGGAACTACCAGACACATTATCTCAAACTCAATAATATTTTCAAGCTTAAGCATTTCATTATATACATCTTTTGAATGTCATAAGGAGTTTTAGAGGTGAATCATTATAGCCACTAACAGAAGAAAATAACTTATTTATTTTAAAAGGATATTAATCAATATTGCCATAGTCAACATCATGATGATATAATCTATAAATTATAATATGGAAAATCAAATTCTATTCATTATCACATCCATACGAGTGAGAAAATATGATATAACATTAGATTTATATCCCCAATCATGCTCTAATTGTGAATGAATATGAGAATAATAAAAGCAATGTTTGTAATATTATAATATAATTTATTTATTTTAATAAGATGCCATTAAAATTTAGAGGATAAATAAATATAGTTAAAGATCAATTAGAGTTAATATTAGGGAAGTCTAGTAAAAATATAAATAGTTTTCTAAGAATACAAGGAGACACAAGAAAATTGAGAATTATATAATAAAAAATAAAGATTGCTCAATGCTGATTGCATGAATGAAGAAAATGTAATGCGATGTATGTGGCATTCTTAATGTAATTTTCTTATACAAAAATGAAGATATTGCAAGATGTAAGTTAATAGAGAGACAAAAGTAAGATTTTGCTTAATGGTGGTGTACAAATGCCCACTAGTGAGAAGCCGTAAGCATTCACAATGCAAACAATGAGTAGGAATTGCGAAGTGCATTATGCAACAATTTGAAGTTGGCCAAATAATTGAAGAAAGGAGAGAAAAAAATGAGAGGACTTCACATTAAGGGTCCGTTTGGGGCAGCTTGTGCGTTTCAGGATAAGTTGTTTATCCTGAAACGCGGCCCGCGGGCCGGCCGGCTGCAAGGGTCGACCCGCGGCCTGCATTTAGTGTAAAAGCTCAAACACAATTTCGGATAAGCTGGCGAAACGCGCGAACCAAACGGTACGGCGGCGTTTTCAGAACGCCGTCTGCTGCCCCAAACGGAGCCTAAAAAAGAGACCGACTTACACAACCTAACAGCATGAATCTTTATTTCTTGAAGTAGGCAACAATTATGATATAAAAAAGTTTAAAGCCAAATTGAATCCTATTAAAAATCTACCAATATCTACCAATCAAATCTAAAGCGAAAGTTTTCTGAAATGACAACACATGCTGTTTTAGAAAAAAAAAATTGAAAGCTTAATAATTCTCAAATAATCCCAATAATACAAAAATAAAAATAAAAAAATAAAAATCTATGAACTTCTTGCTTGAGCATGGAATAAATTTTTCTTTCGGCGAGGAGAATGACAAGCATCATGAATATCGATGAGAGTTAGAAAATTAGCAGTAATGGATTGTCGTCTTAGCATTGCACGAGAATCCAACACACACAAATGAAAGAAAACAACTGACGGAGACACCAGAAGTTCTTACATGGAAAACCGTAAAGGAAAAAACTACATGATCTGACTCAGTAGAAAAATTTAACCATGAAATGACGATTACAGTTGCAACTACTTGTCCTACAGGCGGGAAAGGGTTATAAGGTCTTTCAAGTTACAACATTGACGTATGTATGAACTTGTTGCAAAAAATAAGATACGATTGATAGTGATCAGTGGCAACTAACAGGTGGTCGACCGCGGTCGGCTATGATTGGTTGCAGTAGGCAATAGTCGATGTTGGTGGGAGTAGTATTGGACTTCAGCTTCTTTTCAAAGTTTTCAAGCCTCAAGCTCTCATTTCTCCCTCATGAGAGGGGTGGGGCTCCATTTATAAAGTTATGGGTGCAATTAATGAAAGAATATGAACTATTTTGATATGACGGACCAGAGAGCATCTTTTGATCAGATAATATTTGATGGGCATTTGAGCGTCATAACGATGTCGGAATTGAGTGATCTTGGGCTCGTTGGATTTGTCTTTGTCGAAACGCTCGATTCGACTATAAGCTTGCCATATTCAACATTCATTTAACCTTTCAAATATCTCGGAAAGCTTCTAAGATTGGTTTATTGACTTTATTTGAGTGTGATTTGACGTGAATTAAATCAATTTTAGTACCATCAGGTCCGTCTCATCGAGCCTATCATTTTAACTACAATTTTGTTGAAATCAGAGCTCAGGATGACTCTTGTTGAAGTTTGAATATTTTTTGCTTTAAAAGATTGCCTAGAGATCAGTATCATGCCTCAAAATCCATTCTGAATTATATAAATTTGTTGATGATGTATCGTATATATATATGTGTGTGTGTATTCTTACAAAAATTATTAATGTAGAGAAAAATAACAACTTTACAAATCAAATGTCATCCCTAAATGCAATTTTACATCCTGACAATGGGAGATGAATGATATGGGAAACATAAATTAAAAATGACAATACTTTTTATGTGAGATGAATGATATGGGAAACATAAATGTAAAAAAGCAAAGTTTACATGTGTTAGATATGTAATTACATAAAAAATGGATGTTATGTATTAATTTCCTATTAGCTCGGCCATGAGAAAATATTCAAGCCCTTTGATGGGAAATCATAAGGTAGATCCATCATCCATCCATATGTGGCAAGCCAAGACAATTTATGTGGCCGACAAGTTTATTTGGAGCATCCTAATTTCACTTTAGCTTCTATTATGCTTTTCAAAACCACTATTTCCTTTTAGGATAAGCATTAATTCTCTTTACATCTATATTATGTCAAACACCTCATTACATATATGTTTAAAACTACTACATACCAAAATCTTGGCCCTTTAACCAACCCTAAAAAGTTTGTGATGTTGACTAATGAAATGATTAGACATGACCAATTGAACTATATTTGATGGTGAAGAAATACAATAAGAATTCTTATCCAAATTGTATAGGAGTTCCTTGTGAAATTGATGCATAGATCCCTTTTGATTAAAATATTAAAACTAATGAAAATTTATCCTTTTTTTTCTTAAATCGAATGATAATATTTTGGGGGATTCATGTACATAGTATATAATAATAATAATAATAATAATAATAATCTGTTGTTGTTTCATTTTATATATATATATATATATATTAAAAAAAAGAATGGTTGGAGGCTATTAGACGAACCTGGGTCATCCCTAGGTGTGCTAAATATTCGATTACTAGGGGGATTCAAACCCGTGACCTGAGGGGACTTACAACCTTCAGCGAGGCTGCTCTACCAACAGACCAAGAAATGCACACTAGTATATAATTATTATATATTTATATATGTGATATCTAAACTTTAAGAGTTATTTATATCATATTTTAATGTCTCAAACACACCAAAATAAAAAGTAGGCATGAATAAGTGTATTTTATTTACATAAAGGTTAATGGTGTAATTCTTAGATTATACAAGATAAATATTTGAGTTCTATATAAATAAATATTAAAAATTAGTGTAGTTTGTATGCAAATCCCACCCTTTTTTTCTTCATTGTCATAATATTTTTTTTTTCAGCATTAATTTCTTTCTTGGAATTTGAAATAAAAAGTATTGATCTGAAATAAATTTACATATAATAATTTCTTACATTAAAATCAAAATTGTGATGTGACTTTTTAGGTATTTACCATAAAATTTTATTTGTAAATTTTTTAAACTTTAAACATGTTTTGCAAATACACGCCTCTCTATTAAATATTTAATTTGCATTAATTATTGTTTACTTTATATTTGAGTGGGTTGCTTTCTTTAGCACAAGAAAACAAATCTTTTTGGGATCTCAATCTCTACTTTTATAGACATTAATTTAATCAGATTAAAGTCATAAGTGGGTTGATAAACTACGTACGTTCCATTACTGAAATGATCGAGTTTCAGTAACAAACTTCCAAGTCCTTTGTCACCATCAACACCAATTTGATAGAAGAGGAATTTATATACATACCAACTAATTCCTATGTATTTACATATATATAACTCCTTAATTTTATATTTTACATCTATGCAGTCTCCCATAATCTTTCATCTCACATAAAAAGGAGAAAATATTGCATTATGTGCGGAGTCCAATGAAATCACGTCACGTGGCGGTGACAGAAAAAATAAAATAAAATCTGTCCGGTAACACGAGGGAATATTTCTCCTGTGTTATTCAGGTGTTATTATGTGTTTTCAGGTGTTATTGTGTGTTATTCAAGTGTTATTGATGTGTTATTATGTTATTATAATGTTGAAAATATTCTCAGAGTACAATAACACCTGAATAATATGGAATAACACGGGGAGAATATTCCCCTGTGTTACCGGACCGATTTTTTTTTGGCCTGTTTTTTTTTTTTTTTTTTGTCACCTTCACGTGATATGATTTCATTGGACCCTGCACGTAACTCTATATTTTTTCCATAAAAAAGGCATATATGTAAACTGAAGTTTATACATATGAATTAAGCGGTGTGAATGTAAACTATTTTTCCAAAAAAAAAAAAAAAAGAATATGAAAAAAAGGAAAAAAAAATGCTTTTGTAAAGTGAGATGAATAATAATGATTTATAAATTCATGGGAACAATGTTTGTTGGGCCTAAAATAGAAATACTTAATTTGTCATGAGCTCATGTCCATGTACTAAAAGTATTGGATTGAAACGAACGCTGCAAATTTTAGAAGAAATTTCTTATTATAAAATTATAAGGAATTTTATTTCTTATTATAAAATCATTAGTTTGTAAGCCTTTATCAATAATAATGATATATGCTTTTTATAGAAAAATCCACACATTTTTTTTTCTTTTGAGTCTCTAGAACTTTTGTTTGTAATTATGCTTGACGTGTCAATCCAGCAGTGCCCAGAAGATGGGAGAAAATATTTCGTCCGGACTGTCAACTATAGCTGCCACGTCGCCATACACGTCAATGGTGGACGGCGTGGCCGCCGTTGGTTGACAGTCTTGATCTGCGGACGTCCAGGCATAATATTTTTTTTCAGAAGATAGTGATACAACCCCCGGTGTTAGTAACTGAATTTTAGAGCAATTCTCCATATAAAGTTTTGATTTTGTCGATTAGAATGTATGGGATTTCGATTTCAATTGTGCAAAAAGAGAAGAGAGCACCGTGAAATGTTCCAGAGTATGGTAAGGAATAAATGTGTTGTAATTTGTAAGATTTTCTTTATTTTCTTCATAGTGGTGGATTTCTTAGTGTGATGTAGCTCCATGATTTTTCTTGTTCTCGAATTTTCTATATTTAATCTTGGGTTCTGTTCTCTTACTTTGTGCACTCGGATCTCTTGAATCGATTTTCGCTATTTAATGATATCTTTCACAATAATATGTTTTGAATATTGTGAAAAATATGTTAATTTATTATTTAAAACAAAAAAAACATACAAAAATACACTAAATAAATATATTTTTAAAATAAAAATAATCCCAAACAAGCCCTAAATGTGCAATCCAATTTCACCATTTTACCCTCATCATAATAAAAGATGATTAGTGAAGAAGAATGAGCGCATAAACATAGTATATATTAATCTATTATTATTATTAACTAGCGAGTGAATGGAATCCTTCACTTACCTTTTAATCATTACTATTTGTGATTTTTTTAAATAATTAAATAAATAAAATTACACTAATTAAATTAAAAAAATAATACAAGATCGAAAATTGCAAATAATTATCTAGAACTCACGGCTAGCTTCCAAGATGCGATTCTAAAGGCATGCAAATAATTAAATTAATCTATCCATGCGATTTTGCTAATTAATTGCTTAAACGACTCTTAAACAAGTGATGATGTGAGCATAATATAATTATTAGTGGCTGATTAGATTACTTTGTTTTATCCCATCAATCAAATAGCCAATAAAATATGATCATGCCATGTCAAATCAAAGAGAAAGCACCACATAACAATTTCTTAATTCCTTCTTTTATCAAAAGTCAAGGGTCAATATATTTTTTCTTATATATACTTAACAATATTGCTTAATTAATATTTGTGGCATCATGTAACTTCTAACTTGATCTTCAATTAAATATAATCTATTGATATACATATTATGTGTTAAAATAATATATATATATATATATATACATATTCTTCACAAAGATAATAATACCAATGATGAGTATTTATGAAGTTTCTAAATAAAGTTAAGAAGACATGCATGAGGCCATCATCATTCTAAAGATAAAAAGCTAATGAAGATGGCTTTTTTACTTTAATAATTGGATGCATGTTGGGAAAATCTATATTCCCCTAAATAGAATAACACATCTTGTAGAAGTGTCTTGATGTCATCAAATTCTAACTTTTTCATCATGCCCCAAATACCAATTTTTTTTTACTGAATTGATGACATGTGATGTGAGGCCATTGTTTTAAAGTGTATTGTAGGGCATTAGTTTTCTAATGTTTATATAAATCCACATTAAAAAAAAGGTTTATTTTGGGGCATTTACATACATATCACCCAATCCCTATGTATTTTACATATCTAATCCCAAAATTTTGCTATTTAGATTAATAACATCCAAATCTTTCATATCGCAACAAAAAGACCAATATTTTAACCTTTAAAAGGTTAAATATACATTTTCATGCATAGGTCCGGTGGTCTGCATGTAAAAATTGAAGCTTAGGTGGCGTTAGATATGTAAATTCATGGGAATTGAGTGGGTATGTATGTAAATCGTCCTTGAGGCAAAATTTTCAGTGATCAAGAGAAAACATCCGTTGTAGTTGGGTAGGGCTGTCAAAAAAGCTTGTTGTTCGAGAACAGTTCGTGTTTGGTTCGCTAAGGAGATCATGTTCAATTCGTTCGATAAACAAACGAGACGAACACGAACAATTTTTTTTTGTCGTTTGGTTTGTTAAACGAACCAAACACGAACAATCATGCGTTCGTTCGTGTTCGAATCATTATTGTTCGAAATATAAAATAATTTAAAATAATTATATATAAAAAATTTATGAAATTTTAAAAATAATTATATATTCTAAAAATTAATCAAATTTTTAAAAATTAAATTCTATAAATTATAATATATAATAAATTATTAATAATAATATATTAATATACTATATTACTCTATTAGTAATATAGATATTATATATTTATATAATATAGTATTTTTATATATTAATACATACAAACTAAATTGTAGAAAACCCTAAGCCCTAACCCCGTGTTAGTGTTCGTCTGTTTCGCACTTCGGCCTCCCTTTCGGTCTTTCCTCTTTCCCCTCCTGAAATCTTTCGGTCTTGGTCGTCTCTCCTTCTCTTCGTCACAAAATTGTGAAAAGCTTTCTCTCGTCTAGAGCTTAGAGTTGAATGTTTGTGTTCGTTCTCTAATCTCTACTTCTATTTGTCTTCCATAGAATATATTTGTCCTCGGCGAGTCTGCGTTGGATCGACTACTCGATATTATTGCTTCAGTGCTCATTATTCTTGCTTAATTTCTTGTAAGGCTATCGAGGCGTCATCTTTGAGTATATTTTCTTTAATATTTCATATTTATCTTCAGGTTTGCCTCTTAGCTTAAATTTTCAAAAAATAATTTAAGTTTAATTTTTTTTTTTAAAGTGAAACCAAGGTTTCAAAGTTTTTGAGAGTGAAATATAGATCTGTTTCTCTTCATATTGACCATAGATTTTTTTTTTTATTTTTTTTTATTTTTATTTATTTTTTTTGCGGGCATTGAGCTCTGCTTGGGCTGTACTATGCACTTATGTAACTGTGTTGTGAGTCATATAAGGCTTAAGCATTACTTTCAAACAGGTTTCAACATTTTTGCTGTGATTCCATTATTTTTGGTTGTTGTTGGTTGCTTTTGAAATCATACATCTATTTTCCAACCAGAAAGCTCTTTTTTTTTTTTTTGTGATTTATGATATGTTTATGCAGTCTTCCATTTTGTTTGCTGATGATCATGGCATATCTTCACACTGCAAACTTTGTAGAGGGACTGGGTTATGAATTTCGTGTTATTTGTCATGCTCAGGAGCTGAATTAAGTTCTCTAAAGCCCATGGTGGATTTGCTTTTAAGCAGTTAAAAGCTTTTGTTTATTATGAAGAATGTAACATCAAACTAATGCATTTAAACTGAAATTGTGTTTCTGCTAGAAGTTCAGTTTCCAATTTCTACATATGAGTAAGCTGACTTGCATTTTCCATCGTTCTTGTACCAGTAGTTTTCTTAATAAATATAGATCTTATACCTTTAGAGTTGCAGATGATTTGAGATTGAGCTAATCCAACCTCAGCTATTAGAAAAAACTATTATCGATCTTTATCCATTATTGTTCTTCCAAGGCAAATACTTATTCTTGAATAATTTCATGCATCTATATCTAGATACTTGCGTTGTTGATAAAAAATGCATATATAGTGTATGGATACATGCATAAATATATTCGTGACATTTTGATCCAATTTTGAGCTAGTTTGGTTCAATCTAAAGCCTAGCTTATTTCAGGTTCGATTCGAGTTGGGATTGGTTTGTTTCGTTTGATTTTGGCTCTGTTCAAACTAAAAGCAGTCGAATTTCTTCTCGATCTCTAGGCCAATCCACAATGCAAATTTTTGACAGCCCTATATATGATCATTATTCGTCATACATTCTAAGAATTGACACAGATGTCTAACTTGTCAAAATTAGCGATGATTTTGTTGGTTTCAGACCCAAGCTTTACAATACTAGACAGCCATTATTTTGAAGCTATTACAGTAGTTGTTTGGAGCTAATTTCTTGTTCTTTCAGGTTTTCCTTCTCATTTGCTTAACAGTGACCCTGTTCACAGCGAAAGAAGTTCCACTATGTGAGTTGGAACAATCTGAAGCAGCACAGGGAAGTTCTGCAATATTTTCTATTTTCAAAACGCTTAAAAGTTTACCTGCTGGAGTGCCCTCAGTGCTTATTGTGAGTTCTCTTACCTGGGTAACTTAATTGAGTATTACGCTGTCTAGATCACAAAAGATCAGCCTTTTTTTTTGGATATTCACATACATACCACTCAATTCCAATGTATTTACATATGTAACACAAACTCCAATTTTTACATACATGCTGCCTTACCAATGCATGAAAAGAAGTAATGTTTAGGGTTTTTATATCTAAATACATAATTGCTTGATATCTATGTAAACGCCCCCCCCCCCCCCTTTTTGGTCGTAATTCTTATTGATTTGGATAATCTCTATGCAGCTTGCCTGGTTTTCCATTCATCCTTTACGACAGACTGGATGGGACTTTAAATATATCATGGTGATCCAAGTGGCTGTTTTCCAAACAGGACAGTTTGCCTTTTTTTCCTCCTTTTTGTACACTAAAAAATATAGATTTTTATCTTAATTTCATGTCTTTTGAATTTCTTTCTTACTTTTTTGGTGTTTGGCTTTGCGATTTTTGGCTGTCCTAATTGAGCTTCGGAAATTGAGAAATTTTTTACAGAACAGACGATAATGTAACGTTTGGACTGTCGTAATTTGTAAAGTAGATATGTTTCGTTAAATAAGAGCATTTTATTTGTAACATGGTATTGTATGACTCAATTTGGTTTCAACTAATGAGTTTATTTTTTATTTGGATGTAATGAGTGATGATGAAGGGATGTTTTTGTTGAAGTTTTGATTTAGTTTTAGATGTTATTTATTGTTTTTGGTAATTTGAGAATTAATAATTAAGTTGTCTATTTAACAATTCAAATAATATAAATAAATTTGAACAATTTCGAACAATTCGAACGATTCAAACATTTCAAACAATCCAAACAATTCGAACTAATTTCGAACAAATCGAACCGAACACGAACAGTAACTTCACAAATAATTTCAAACACGAGTCTATTTCAAACAAACTAAATTTCAAACTAACTGAAGACAAACACTAGCTCTGTTCATTTACACCCCTAGACATGGGTCATTTTACAAAATAAAAAAAATTAAAAATCTAGAGATTCATTTCAAATTAAATTCTCACCGATCTCATTACCTTTTAGAATAGATTCTCTGTATTATATATGAAAAAGCAATGTGTAACTGCAAGATACAGATATAAAAACGAACACCCAAAAATGCAATAAGTTTTTATGCTTTTACTATATACAACCAGAGATAACTATTAATTATTGGGTTAAGGCTAATGAGAATAATGAAACAGAGCCAGTAGTTTCTTACAGTTGTTAGGAGGAAAGCAAAAGCCTCTTTGCTCCCTTTCTCAAAGCCTATTCTGCACACAAACTGATTTCTCTGTAATGCTTGTGAATTTGAAATTGAGGGAGGAAGGGGAAAAGTGTAAATAACTATGATTTGTAGTAAAATAAAGTAAATATGTGCAGGGCACGACCTTAAAGCCTTGCTTTGCTGCTCTACTTCCAAACCTTAATGGCCCCATCTCTGCTGCTTGATATCAACAGCCTCTGATTCAATTTGACAGAGGCTAAAGAGAGTACCGAATCGCGATGGCAACCCGCAGAATCAGTAGCTGCCGCAGCTAAGAGAGCTTTCTGAGTCTGTGTCGATGATGCAGCTCGCCTATTCATCTCCTGTGAAAGATCCCAGATGGAACTCATTCAGTAGGGATAATAAGAGTATGAAAAGTGAGAATCAGAACGGGGTAAAAGGGGATGAAGAGATGCTATACATTTTGTACAAAAAACTAATGGTCAATTCAATAGGTAGCTATACATAATCTGCATGAAAAATTTATAGGCAGTAACTCCCAACAACAAGACTCCTTTATCCCACTAAGTGGGATCGGCTACATAATATTTTTTCTCCATTGCATCCTATTGAGTGTCATATTTTCATTTAATTTTAATACATCAAGATATTTTTTATACAATATGCCCAAGTCTTTCTAAGTCTATTTTTGTCTTTCTTAACAGAAGCCGAATCCCAAACATCTACTCTCCTAACCGGATCATAAGAAGGTCGACATTTAATGTGACCAAACCATCTATGAAGACTCTCTAATTTTATCCGCAACTAGAGCTACACCAACTTTATCAGGGATATATTCATTTTGCATTTTCTCTCTAAGTGTCAAGCCACTCATCCACCTAAGCATTCTCATCTCGACAACACTTAGCTTGTTTTATGCTTCTCCTTTAAAGGCCAACATTTTGCGCCATACAGCATTGCAGGTCTCACTGCCATCTTATTAAATTTTTCTTTCAGCCTATGCAGTACTTTTCTATCACACAATAGGCCTGATGCATTCCACCACTTCAACCAACCAACTTGAACTCTACTAATAACATCACCAACTATTTCACAATCACACTAAATAATAAACCCGAGATATCTAAAGCATTCACACCTTCTAATGATTTGATCATTATAATTACAACTCTCCCACTAGAGCAACTACTACTAAAACCAAATTCCATGTATTAAGTTTTAGTTCTACTCAAATGAAGGCCTTTAGCCTCTAATGTAGACCTCCATAATTCAAAATTTTCTTGAAATCTTTTTCTAGTCTTATCCACAAGAAGGATATCATCAGCGAAAAGCATATACCAAGGTACATCCTCCTGTACATGTCCAGTAAGAACATCCATAACTAAAGCAAAAAGATATGGCTTAAAGTCGATCCCTGATGTAATCCAACAGAAATAGAAAAATATTTGGTCAATCCTCCTTCAAATCCTTTGGTTCAAACACAAGTAATAGCTCTAGTATACATATCTTTAACGACTTGAATTTAAGTCATATCAACACCCTTCTTCTCTAAAACTCTCCAAAGGATTTCTCTTGGAACCTCGTCGTTAAGCTTTTTCTAAATCAATAAAAATCATATGCAGATCCTTCTTATTCTCTCTATATTTCTCCATCAAACCCTTCAATAAATGTATAACATCTATAGTAGAACTGTCTGGCATAAATCCAAACTGATTATAAGAAATCTTTGTAATACGTCTTAATCTATGTTCAATTATCCTCTATGTTCAAGTCTTAATCTATGTTCAATTATCCTCTCCCATAATGTTGAAGTAAGACATATCAACTTAATTCCTCTATAATTTGTCAAACTAAGGGATGGAATTGAACATCAAGGGAAAACATAAGAACTAAAGGGAAATTAATTTATAGTTAATGCCAAACTATCCATTTAGTTTACTTTTGATATGTAAGAACACATATCATGACGTTTCTCCACTCACCTCACATCCTCTAAAATATAACATCAAGATACCCAACTCTGCCGATTATTATTAGAACGCTTTGATACATTACTAATGTACATTTGTATCTAACGAACCTAAATATTTATACTGCCTTCCAGTCAACTTGCAAATTTGAATGGCAAGGTTTAGATTATCTGAATAAGCCTTGTAACTTCTTAAACCTTAAAGTTGCCACCAAAAATATATTATCATAGGATTTCATCCAATTCCTTCAGTATACATCATAATCCCAAATAACATGGGCTTTAAATGAGTGAAATTTACCTGCACAATTTGTACCCCGAAGCTTGATCTTGTCTCATAATGCTCATCATTCCCCAAACCTGGTGTTGATGGACCACAGATGGAGTAACTTCGCTCAGGACTAGCAAGTCATAAAAGAGTAAATCATCAGTCAGCCATAAGAACAGAATTAATTTAAAAAAAAAAGAAAACAAGACCTAACTAGCATATTAGTCAAACCTTGCATGATTCCAATAGCGAATTTTCAGGTCTCTTCCTCCTGTTAGTAGATCTCCACCAGGCAAAGGCAGCAATGAGCGGATGCCAGGAAGACGAGGCGGAGGCTCATTCAATTCATCGATTCTATATTTGGAACTAGAATTCCGTTTCATATCCTGCTTAGATATTGGCTTGCTGGAAGGCCTCGCTAATGCTCGAGGAATGTTAGACATTTCTGCAACGCTGTCACAGCTGGCTACTCTGAATACCTGAGTGAAATTTAGAATGAGACATTCTTTAACTTTTGAGAAAGTTGAAACCTTCTACAGGAATAATTACACAAGCGCCTTTTCCCTATTTCCGGGTGGGTAGATTTCTATGTTAGTCTTTATAAAAGGAATGAAAATAGAATTAAAATAGAGGCATAGATTTCAACCTTTCAACATTAAATATTTTCTACTAAAAACTTACATGTTATGCATACCAAATCTACTTTCACAAAACATGTATATATGAGGGCTCAATACATAGCATTTTATTTTCGCAGATTCAGAAATTGTAGAAGATGAAACTAAAACTTTATGCCTGGCCTACCTGGTGGCAGCTTCCAGTCTCAGCATTCCACAGAGCAACTTCATTACAGCCAGCAGAAACATATATCAATGGCCTTGCCATCGCTGGAGTAGAATTTGAAGATGGAATGAGTAAACACATCCTCTCCACAGGACATACTGTTGAGTATTGCCAGGAGTTAACAGGTAAAAGAAACCTCAAATCCCACAATGTCAATATGCCCCTTGAAGATCCCGATACAAACCAGTTCCCACACTGACCCATCACAAGGGAAGAAATAAATCCCTCCTCTGGTGCAACTCTAAATGTCCAAGCTGCTTTATCCGTCCGTGTGTCCCAAAGATTGATTCCATGCTCTCGAGTGCTGTAAATAATTGTATGGCAAATGCCAGAATCAGAAGAAGAGCAGTTCAACAGGGTAAGAACTGCACCTCCTCCAACCTCTTGCTTCCTACTATCAACAATACCTGAATACCTTTCAACAACATTACCCAGTCCTCTTGAAACATAATCAATAGAAAACAAGTGCAGTATCCCATTAGATGCACCAACTACTACCTTTGGTGTACCGCGAAGCATGCTAACACAGAGAGCCTGGCTATAGCCCAAAGAATAAGTTAGCCTTGAGCGAAAAGAGATGTCTTTTTCCAACTTCCTGCTGTCCCATATTTTTACGGTAGAATCACTTGAAGCACTGACAAAGAATGAATTGTCATTTGATACTGCAATATCATTCACAGAAGAGGAGTGTTCTTGGAGATGTGCCACCAAAACTCCACGAGGCTTCCATCCTGTATCAGGAATTGTTGAAGTTCTAGAAAATGAGGGCAATACAGTTATATCGGATTGGTATTTATCGTCTCCGAAGGACGTTGAAGAAGTCTTCACAATGTCAGTAACATTGACATCCTGGAATTTGCTGGTGATGTTTAAAGAAGGGTCAATCTCATGACTATATGGATCATAAGCCATAATAGAAGTTGTTTCGTTGAAGGAGCCTGAGACAAGCCTTGGAGGTACTGAATTTGATAAGCTAGTTGGTTTATTCGCAGAGCCCACACATGGCATGCATGAAGAAGCAACTCCGGCAGAATTCAAGCGTGTTGAAGTATCAGGAGCTTTAGATAACACACCCCTACTGCGCTTATCCATATAAGAGTAGATAGGAATACCCTCAGATGGTCCATCGAAAAGAAAGCTGTTACTAGTGTTAACATTGGGTGAAAAAAATCCAGAGAATTGCATCTTATCGGAACTAAATGAATCCCTTTCATCCATCACACCATTGATGAGAAAAGAATTCTCTTTTCTCAACTTAGCAATAACTTCAACATCAGATGAAGTTACTTTTTGGACAGAATTACCAGAAATTTTAATATTTTGAGCCACTGGTTCTTTGTTCCAAGTTTTCTTCATAGGATCCAGATCTGCTGCAACCCAATTAATGTTCTCAAGTGTTTCCCAATTATTTGACTGGCCTGATGAGTTATACCATATCTTTCGCTGCCTTTCTAGCATATCAACACTCCTTGTCTTTTCCAATACATGGTAAAATACAGACTTTGACACTGGAGGCTTTAGACAAGAAAGTAGGGATGAGTCTGAATATAGAGAAGGAGGTTCTCTCTGAAGAAAAGGACGCAAAATTGGATAAAGGTAGACATAAGAATCCACGGGTCCCAAGGTTTGGCTACTTGCTGCAATGAAAGTGGCAACTGATCTTCGTACCCACTGACTCGGATAACATAACAATGGAAAGGATCTTTCAATCATGTCAAGTAAAATCCTCTTCCGCAAAAAGCCACTTCTACAAAGCATAGACAAGCAGTCCAACGCATTAACAATGACAGCCTCCATGCCATCAGTTAAAGCCTGGTCTATATAAGGTAATAAATACTCCTCAACACTTCGTTGGCCAACGAAGTAGCAGACAAAAACAATCTGCCCATAAAATACTGCTCTCAGTTGCTCATCTCGGTCATTAAGAAATGCCGGTAGGATTGGAAGTAAGAAATCATTACATTGTTTCTGTTCAAAAAAGAAACACAAATGTCCGATATCCTGCAAAAGGGCTCTCCTGATACTTGGAGTTTGTTTTGAGCCCATGACCAGCTCTTGCACAACTTCAGCAATGGATTTTCTCAACTGAGCCAGTTGTGCATCACTGTTCTCAGCATCTTTCTTGACTGACGGTTCTGTTGAAAGTAGCTGCGATTTGGTGGGTACTACTTTATCAAATGATCCAGTATCAGCCAAATTTTTTGAGCAAATTAAGAATCTATAAGCAGCCAGTGCAATTTTGAATATGTTCCTAGCATAACAAATCCTGACACTTTCTTCAGGGTCATCTGGAAGCATAGATAGCATGGGAAGAATATACTCTGGAAATATCTTAGCATCACTGGGTGGAAAATCTCTAACTAATGCCAACACATCACACAATGTATCCAAAGCAGCACAACGGACAATTGCAGCAGGATCAGAAAGCATTGCAATAACATATGGAAGCACATGCTGTAAACGATCTTCATCATCAATGTAAAAGGAGCAAGACCTCAACATAAGTACACCAGCTCTTCGAAGCTGGGGCTGCTTAACACTTCGTATGCATGAGCAAAGCAATGATGCAATGAGAACCATACCTTCACAGCTTGTATTAAATTCCATGAATTGGAAAAAGGGCATTTCATTGCTTTCGGATTGAATATTGTATCCGGCCATTAGAGATTCCAAATCGTTTTTATGGAATTTTTTGAAAAGAGTGATTTCATTTTCCTTTCCATGAGCACGAAACGAAGATTGCCTTCCAAAACGCTTTGTCTGGTTAGAAAATATAGTTGATTTGGTGCTGGAACTATATGTGGAAACATTTGCAGTGTTTCCAATTTTTGCTTTAGTGTGTGAAAAAGCATTGTTCTTTTCTACTTCCCTGTAAATGGAATCTAAATCATCAACAAGCTGAAGCCCTTTACCAACAATGCTTTCTGATGGATCAGCTCCATCATATGGGGAATTGGTATTTTCCTTTCCACTTTTGAATTTCTGAAATGATTCATTATCAATCAAGTTGGCATCCGATGTTTCAGAGACGATGGCATCAACAGCTCTATCATTCATCATCTGTCTGCTTATCTCGGAGAAAGCACCTTTAGTCATTGCAACCTGAATATGAATCATAGAGGCATGTTTTAAAGTAATTTGATTCTAATGTGAAAGAAATCATTCTGGGAACACCTTACCCTTGTATCAGAGTCCAGAGGAATCAAGCAGGAAAATAATTGATGTAGAAATGGGGAGAAATAGCTTGGGAAAACAGCCGATGCATAACTCTGCAAATAGCTATCACAGGACAATCTTTCTTCTGGATTCAGTTGAATCATATGCAGTATCATCTCACGAATTCCAACATCAGGTATCTGCAGTGATAATACCAACACCCCATTTTATAGTAAAAATTTATAAGAGACAACATTTTCCATAGTTCTAATAGAAAGAACAATTTATCTTAACTGATCTCTGTTAACATCCCTTTTTCATTTTTGTAGTTGGAGAGTACTATTTATTGCAAAACATACAACGTTTAGTTTCAAGCTTTCAGATGGACAGCAACTATGATGAAAGGTAATCAAAAACTTAAGAATCTATGTTGTCAAAAGCACAGAAAATAGGTAAAGTGTCAAAATAGTACCCTAGCTATTTCCTTTGGGGTTATTTAGTCCTAGACTTTATAAAAGCGTTTAATTCATTCCCGGAATTTTTAATCGGCAGCTAAAATAGTCCTTAATGGGACTATTTCAACTCATATTAAAATAATATGAGGACTAAGTTGACACTTTATAAACTCTGGGACTATAATGGCCCCCTCAAAGGATCAGAGGATCATTGACACAGAAAATGAATCTTAAGAGTAGTTATTCTCATTAAATTTTAGCTATTGGTGATTATTAAATTATCATTTAAAATTAAAGGAACACCTAATGTTTTTACATTAAAAGAGATTAATTTCTGCTAAAATTAAGAGTTCACAATATGTTGATTGCAATATTTTGTTTGTTTACATTATGCATCTTATCCTAGCTTGAATTAGTAAACCCAGACCTTTAACTGTCCAACACCAAAAAAGTGGGACAAAAGAATGACTTTACAACGGTCATATTTTAGTATCCCAATATATATTTCTTGGAAATCTGCTCTGAATTTTAGCTTTTATCAGTTCCAAGCAAAGAATACAATATGCGGCCAAGTGTGCGATTTAGACTTGAGAATATATTTGCAATATCATATCATCATTAACAGTAACACAACTACTTGGAGAAGGCTTAATAAATCCTACTACACTCATTCAAATTCTGTGAAACATGAGAAATAAACTCTAGTTTTAAAGAGTCTTTTTTCATAATGTCAAGCCATATTCTCTATGATCTACGCCCTACCCTTTCCTTTCAATTCCTTTCATCTCAATTTAAATTACCTCATTTTTTCCCCAATGAATATAAGACCCAAACATTAGTTTATTTCCCACCAACTAAAATTCAGAATGTTGCATTCCCATCGTCTTTATGATACAAGCACTTCTCACTGTATTTTCCTGCTTTTACAAGGCATTCATTTGAATAATCTCGTTTTTACATAATTAACAATTCTGTCAATGATATATTTATTATCTAAAACTTAGATTTATAAAGCATAGAAGCTTAATTATTATTTTGTTACATACAGATTTAAATATCGATAAAATTTTCTTATCACATAGTAGAATTAAAATTTATGCAACCTTAAGTTCAAAGTTTCAACCACAATTAATCAATATTATTTATGTACTTAGAGCTAGCACATGCAGGTATCACTTGATTTTCTAAACTGCATTTGCAATACAACCAACAAGCCGACCACATTTAGTGGGATAAAGGCTTGTTGTTGTTGTTGTATTAATAATTCAACCAACAACAAAAAAAAAACACGTTCAAGGAAAATTTTTTTGATGTGCAATGCATTTAAGCAATAGGAATTTATCACCTTTTTAATGCACATAGTAATTTAAAAAAAAGAAAAAGTAATTTAAAGCCAAGTACATAAAAAACTGCATGTCCAATTCACTGAAGGAAAGAGTTGAAATCCTAGATTCCATGGGATTACTCTCAACACCTCATTTGCTTTTCCTACCTTTTTTTTTTTTTAAGCAAAGCATATTAAATAGATAATGATACGAATAAATCAAGGGTATTTATCAAAAAAATGTCAGAGCAAAAAGAAAAATACAGCGAAGAAAAAGCTACAAAGAAATCATTTGAATCATCTAACTTGAAAACTTACTCTGATTTTCATACTTCACAATGTAAACTCAGAAATTTAGGTTAACCATAGTGGAAATTCAGATAAATGAGAAAAGTCATTCAATACTTGCTACATATACAAGCACATCTGGTTCTTCTCCATCACAGAGGAAATATGACCCCAAAACCAATGAATAAGTAGATTGAAACTAGAAGTTAGTCTACTAAACATAGACCAGCTGATCAGATATGACCTTCCCTCTTTTGAGTCTAAAACGAATTAACATACAAATTCAAGCATTGTAGCACTTAAGGTTATAACATCAAACTGTCAATAATGTTTTCTGTTTTTGATGTTCAAGTTCCATGAACTTTAGCATAATTATCAACTAACAAAAAGGAAATATCAACAACTGCATTCGTAATAATAGAAATTAACAAACAAAAAAATAAAAAAAGTATATTTCTAAGGTATATTCAAGAAAATTGGAAAGAAGAGAAATACCAGTAAAGACAATCACCTTTTCCAGGTACAGACTAGGATCATATTGGCCACGACGATAAGCAAGCAGTTGGGATAGCTCAAAAAGTGGTTGTCCTTCTAAGAAAAGCTCCGCAATAACACACCTTAACCAAAATTTGTACAAAATGTTAAAAATATGAACAAAAACAAAGTTTATTTCTTGATAGTTTATTCAATTATTTATGCATTTAAATATTATAACTTATTGGACGACATTGAATTCCAACAATGGCACGCTTTACCTGAGAACTAAGTATTCGATTCAAAGGTGCATTTCATTTATCCCCACTATAGTTTTAAAAATAGCATGATAACTGATGTAGCAAGAATTTAACACTAAAACACAACATGAAAATTATCAATCAGGAAAAAAAAAATCAGACAGAATAAAGAGTTTACTTCTTCGCAATACTGCAAAGAGGGAAATATTATATTTACACGGATTCTTTCCTTTTAGCCCTTTCGGATTCTTTCCTTTTAGCTAATTATTTAGATTATGATTATGTATTAATTAAGTTACTTACTTTAGAATATACTGAATATTATGTACCTAAAACAGATTATACAAACTACTATTTATTGGAATAAAAGCAAAGGAAAAGGATTCAGCCTATTTGCTCAAAATATTGTCATGGTATCAGAGCCTGAATCCTTGAAATTTTAGCTTTTGTTATCTTTGGCTGGCATCTTCGACTGTTTCCTCACCAAAGCCCTCGTTCTTGTCTTTGAGTTTTGCGGCGTCTTCGTCCGCTTTGTTTGAGTTCTGTCGCTGCTTCAAGCCGATAGACTCCCTTCGATCGGACCTCTGGTGTGTGTTCCACGGCATCTTCTCTGGTGCGACATCTTCTTCGTCCGACATCTTCTGATACTCCGTTCTGCCGCAATTCGCTTGCTCGCTCCAAGATCTGTCGTGATCGTCGCTCATTCTGCCGCGATCTGTTCGTTTCATCCGCTCGCTTGCTCTTGCGCGATCTCTGGTGCGACTTCTCATTTGCTCATGTCGCGATCCGGTTGCTCGCTCCTGCGCGTTCCGCCGCGATCCGCTCGCTTATCGTGATCGTCGCTCGTTCTGCCGCGATCTCTGGTGCGATATCTTGTTCGCTCCTGTCGCTCTTGCCGCGATCTGCCGCCACTGTCGTGATCCGCTCGTTCCACTTCATTCTGTCGCGATCCACTGCTTTCGATCGTCACAATCACGACCTATTCAAACTTCGCGGCACTCTTCGATCTTCGACCCTAGCCTTTGAATTTTATTTATCTTGGATTATCTTGGATATTTTAATATATTTAAAATGTCTTCTGAAATCTTAGCTATCAGATTTACGGGAAAGAATTATGTCGCATGAGAATTTCAACTCAGAATGTTCTTAAAAAGGAATTTCAGCTCAACTCAGAATGTTCTTAAAAAGGAAGGAGCTTTGGGGCCATATTGATGGATCTTCCCCAGCTCCTACTGAGACAAAAGATCTTGGTCAATGGGAAGCAAAGGATGTCGGATTGTTTTCTGGATTTTGGGATCTATTGAGGCTCATATGGTAAACAATTTACGTTCCTTTAACACAGCTAAAGAAATGTGGGAATATTTAAGCGCGTTTATAATCAAATAATTCTGCGAAACGCTTCCAATTGGAACTTGACATGAATAATTATAGTCATGGTAATATTTCAATTGAACAAAATTATTCTGGTTTTTTAAATTTATGGAGCGAATATACTGGTATTATCTATGCTAAAGTGTCAAAAGAGAACTTAGTTAGTCTTCAAGCTATTCATGAAGAAAGTCGTCGTGATCAGTTTTTAATGAAACTGAAACCTGAATTTGAAACTGCTCGAGCTAGATTGCCGAACAGAGATTCGGTTCCGCGTTTAGATGTTTGTTTTTGGGCAATTATTGCGCGAAGAACAAAGATTAGCGACAAAAGCTACTATCGGTACAACAGGTGGATAATCAGAAATAATTAATGTGGCATATGCTGTTAAGGCCAAAGGGAAGGGGCAAGTGCAATGCTACAGCTGCAAGAAATTTGGTCATAGTACACGGAATTGTGAAAATAAGGTATGTAATTATTGCAAGCAAGATGGACATACTCTTACGAAGTGCCCAACACGACCCCAAAATCGCAAACCACAAACACTTCATGCCACGGTATCCGACAATCCTGCCTCGACTTCTACTGTTGCTGACAATAATCAATCAACTGTCACACCCTATATGGTTCAACAGATAATTCTCTTCATTTTTTGCTCTCGGCCTTCAAGGGAAAGGTAAAACTATTTCTTCGGTTACTTCTCCTTGGTTTGTTGATTCAGACGCCACAAATCATATGACTAGCACTGCTGAGCTATTACATAACCAACGACCGTACACTGGTACTCAACATATTCAGGTTGCTAATGGAAATAATATTCCAATTACGACAGTTGGTGATATTAACTCATCCTTCAAACATGTTTTGGTTTCTTCTAAATTATCTACTAACTTATTCTCTGTTGGTCAAATTATGGATAATAACTGTGAAGTACATTTTTCTCGTGATGGTTGTATTGTGCAGGATCAGGTGTCGGGAAAGGTGATAGCGAAAGGGCCTAAAGTAGGTAGACTGTTTCCATTGCAATTTATTGTTCCTCGGAATATTTCATCAGCATCTTCAGTTGTTGAGAATAAGGCTGACATCTGGCATAAAAAATTAGGTCATTCAAATGATATGGTGTTGAAGCAGTTACATAAAAGTGGTATTTTTTGTCATACAGATAAGAATTTAGTTGTTGACTGTTCTGTTTGTGAACTTGGAAAAAACAAGACATTACATTTTCCTATTTCAGACAGTCGTGCCAATAAATATTTTGACATTATTCATAGTGATGTTTGGGAATTACACCAATTATTTCACATGCATTATTTCACATGCTCAATATAGGATATTTTGTAACATTTATTGATGATTATAGTCGATTTACTTGGATCTATTTTTTGCATGCCAAAACAGAAGTATTTACTGTATTCCAAACATTTTTAGTATATGTTGAAACTCAGTTCTCCGCTCGCATTAAAACCTTACGATCTGACAATGAGGGTGAATACATGTCTCATGAGTTTCAAGCATTTCTCCAGAACAAAGGGATTATTTCACAACGTAACTGGAGTTGTTGAACGAAAAAATCGACATCTATTGGATATCGTGCGCACATTACTGCTAAAATCTTCTGTTCCAGCTAGATTTTGGACTGAAGCTTTATCTACTGCAGTTTATCTCATTAATCGCTTACCATCTCAACAATTGAAATATGAGTCTCCCTACTATCGAGTTTTTGATAAACACCCTAATTATCATACGCTACATACTTTCGGATGTGTTTGCTTTGTTCATCTACCTGCTCATGAACGTCATAAATTGGCAGCTCAATCAGAACAATGTGCCTTTATGGGGTACAGTCCTAATCATAAAGGTTTAGTGTGTTATGATTCGATTAATAGTCGATGACATATTTCTCGAAATGTGATTTTCTTTGAACATGAATATTACTTTCAGCATCATTTGTCCAAATCAGATACAGTTATACTTCCACAATTTGATAATTCTTCTGCTGATAAACGGTCCAAGCCAGACATAGTCTACACACGACGCCTGCCCCCTTCACCTTCAATCCTCCCCGACCCTGATCCAGAAATTGCTCCAATAAGTATTCGACGATCAACCCGACGTATCCGTCCTCCAGATAGATATGGGTATAGTGCAATTTTAACTAATACGATTGTTCTTACCTCTTACTTTCAAGCTGCTAAACAGACTTGCTGGGTCAAAGCCATGAAAGAGGAACTTCAGGCACTTTAAGACAATCACACTTGGGATATTGTTTCATGTCCTACAGGTGTTAAACCCATTGGATGTAAATGAATTTATTTTCTTAAACTCCGATCTGATGACTCTCTTGACAGATATAAGACAAGATTGGTAGCTCTTGGCAATCGGCAGGAATACCAGATTGATTATGACGAAACATTTGCGCCTGTGGCTAAGATGACAACTGTCCGACTGGTGTTATCTATTG
>NW_018164666.1:2676248-2691024 GCF_001263595.1 Phalaenopsis equestris
TTATTTCTTTGCAAGACTGACAAGGGAATTGTTTTGTTATTAGTATATTGTCATCACAGGATCTGATAATCAATTGATTAAACTAGCTATTAAAGAATTTGCAAAGCTTCAGGTTCTTTTCATATAAAAGATTTAGGATCATTAACTTATTTTTTTAGGACTCGAGGTTCACTCTTCTGCCGCTGGTATTTTTCTTCATCTGCACAACTATACGAAGGGACTCATTGCTTTGGTTGGTCTTCAAGATAGTCGCTCCACTGATACCCCTTTGAAAGTAAATGTCAAATATCAACAGAATGATGGCGACTTTCTATCTGAATCATCTCTATATAGACAACTGGTTGGCAGTCTCAATTATCTGACTATTATGCGTCCTGATATTTCATTTGTTGTACAACAAGTTAGTCTATTTATGCAAGCACCTACACATCTTTATTTAGCTGCAGTTCGACGTATTATTCGATATTTGAAAGGCACTTCTCATCGTGGTTTGTTCTTTTCTGCAAAGTCTCCTATCACCTTAACAACCTATAGTGATGCTAATTGGGGGTTGGTTGTTCTGATACACGTCGATCTATTACTGGATGATGCATGTTTCTCGGCAACTCTTTAATCTCTTGGAAGAGCAAGAAACAAGATCGAGTATCTAAGTCATCTACTGAATCAGAATATCGCGCTATGTCCTCTGCTTGTTCTGAAATCATTTGGCTTCGTGGCGTGCTGGCTGAGTTTGGTTTTCCTCAGCTTGAGTCTACTTCTCTTCATGCAGATAATACTAGTGCTATCCAGATTGCTGCTAATCCCATTTTTCATGAACGCACGAAACGCATTGAAGTGGATTGTTATTCCATTCGAGAAGCCTATGAGGAGGGTGTTATATCTCTTCCTCATGGCACTTCTGATCTTCAAACAGCAGATATATTTACTAAAGCTCTTTCTCGACAGCGTCATCAGTTTCTTGTCAGCAAATTAATGTTTCTTGACCAACCAGCATCAATTTGAAGGGGGATATCAATCAGGAATAAAAGAAATCAGACAGAATAAAGAGTTTCCTTCTTCGCAATACTGCAAAGAGGGAAATATTATATTTACACGGATTCTTTCCTTTTAGCTAATTATTCAGATTATGATTATGTATTAATTAAGTTACTTAATTTAGAATATACTGAATATTTTGTACCTAAAATAGATTGTACAAACTACTATTTATTGGAATAAAAGTAAAAGAAAAGGATTCAACCTATTTGCTCAAAATATTGTCAGAAATAACATGAATTCACCAATAGTTTGTTAGAATCACAATTAATAAGCCATGGATGACGTAGGCTTACTACATTTTTCTTCAATTAAAAACTAATAAGCACCAAGTTATGTTCATTTTATGTGAGCCAATCATGTTCAATTTACACATATGTTAGATAAGAGGAAAATTTAAACATGACAAAACACCATGCCATGTTGGATATACTCTTATTATTTAAGTATCAAAAAAGATTGAAAAAAAAAACATCATAAAAAAAAATTCCCAAAAATCTTGATACTTCTTAAAGAATGCCTTATTCATTTCCAAGTATATTTGAAGCTTTAGAGGAGAGGTATCATATAATGCCAAATGATGATCCTACTAATAGTTTTATAAGAAATTAATTGGCTACATATTAGATACTCAGAGTGGTTACTTCGTTGGATAATTCGTATTAATGCTATTCATCTGGTTAATAAACTTTAAATTAAAAAAAGGAGATATGAAGCACATTACACACAAATTATGAAGGCGGGATAATTTCTATTTAGTCCCATTTACATGTATACATGAACCCTGAACAAATAAATTTAAAGCATACATTGCATGCACTATATTTGTTCTTCGAGTGGCTGGATTTATGCTTTATCATAGACTGTGAGTATATTCACCCATATATAAATGTTATTTATATCTATGAGGGTTATTGGAAGCTCTGGTTAAGGGAAGAGATGAAAGAGAAAAAAAAATGTTAAGGGATAAAGAAGAAAAACGATAGTTGAGAGCAGAATAAGAGAGAATAAAACGTGAAGTGCACTAGAGAAAAGCCAATCCCACGAGACGAGAGGGAAATGCAAGATAAGAAAGCTAGAGAGGCACAAGGGGGAGAAAACATCATGGAAAACATGTAGGAACGATAGAAAAAAGGGACAAGAAAGAGAGAATCAAAGAAAGAGTAAAGAGTGGAAAAAGGGAAAGAACTGCAATACAACGATACATTGCAGAAAATATCATAAATATTCAATAATTATTATGTGCCCTAAGAAAGATTATGATTATAGGAAGGTATGGAATAATTACATTAATGTCCCAAAAAAAAAAGCAAGTGCTAAGAAGATAAATAAAAATTAATTAATAATAATTAAAGAAGCTTAATCAAATGTCTCCTGATACACTAATTAATGAAGACAAAAATAATAATCAATCGCACCATCGGTGACGTGCAAATCAAATGGCATTACATACATATATAAATAAGAACCTAAGATAAAATCTATGGGCATCTATACATACCTAAGAATATAGTTAATTCAATGAATTACGCAAAATTAATCCTTTATTCTATTGTAATTGGTGGTATGCCGATATCCTATAATGTTTTGTTACACATAAAGTTTGTGTTCTTTACCCAATTTAAATCCCAAGCTAACCTCATTTTGTCAATATCTCACCTACATGCTCTGTCTTTATCACTCTCACTCAACATCCTTCTCGTGTTAGACTTGTTTGGGTGACCACAACTACCACATTACCCACTCAAGCGTAACAAAGAAAATGGCTTGATAATGGGTGAAAGAGTAAAACCATCTACTCGCAACGCAGCCTGTTTTGGCGTAGTTCTCAAGTGTGCATCAAAATGTTCAATAAACTATATTTGATGCCAAGATCAAATTTTCCCTTTAATTATATTAATAATTTAATATAGAAGTATATAATAAAATATATTAGAGCAAATAGTGTTCAACTTTTTCAAGCTTTTCATCCCATGTCACAAACCACATGTCAAAAAGCATGATCATACACATAATCCCTTCTTTTGTAAGGGTATGGGGTTCTATAGTTATGTACCTTCAGTAATTTTAAATAGAAAAAGGCATACCCGACAGAGAAGATATCCATTGATTTCTTCAACGGAGCATCTGGTGCACTATGGGCCTCACCAACATGGTCATAAAACCTCTGAAAGACATGAATAGAAATGATTTCTTCTCAGTACACGTGAAGTCTCTAAAACTTGCATAAAATAAATAAGTGCAGCAATAACTATAAGAAATTTGCAAAATTCATTTATTTAGAAACTTCAAAATGAATAAACAAACAAACACATCATATAGAAGACAAGATATCTAGATTGCAGGTGAGAATAGAATCAAAAGCAACAAGGGATGACAAAATGCTAGAAAAAAAACCATGGCTCTAAAAAAGGTTAACCTATTAATCTCTATGTTGAAGAGTTATACTGGTGGTTCAAACAAAACCATTTCACTTGGCTAGCAATGTGCTCTAGTATGTTATTTTTGTGACGGTTTGCTTTAGCTCATTGAGCAAGCTTCGCATTGCTCACAAAGCTTCACATATAATTTAAGAAGCTCAAAAATAGATCAATTGGTTCGATGGGTTCATAACTAAAGCTCATTTTCCGACCAAGAAGTAGATCTTTAACATCTTTTTTTAAAGTTTCTATGGTTTTTTAGTATCTCAATAATCATATATATTAGCCAAAGTTCCTGCTTATTTAAACACACCTTTGCATAGTTTACATAGATTTGTACTTCTTTTAAATAAAGAAGGGAATTACACCCAGAATTTAATAAGTAAAGAAAAAATTATGAATAATGATAACTTTTTTATAACATCACTACCAACTAATGATGCTTATTGAAGTTCAAACTTAGTTGGGCACAATAAGAGAATAAATGAATAAACATAAGCAATCTTTCAAGGGATGAATCAAATTTCACGGTTTATTAATTAAATGACTTTTAAATCATAGTTCTAGTTGCTTCAGCTTGATAACAACTGAAAGGATATACTTGAACCAAGCAGCTCTAATCTGCTCATTTACACTCCTCTAATAGAAATAGTCTACAAGGATAACCAAACTATTATTGCTAGACAGTTAGTAAAGATAAAAGATTAATGGAAAATGGGCTAAAGATGTTCAATAAAAAGGTAACGTTTGCCATATGAATGGAGGCTTTTGGTGTCATTTTACACAAGATATTGTACATTCAAAGTGAATTAAATAAATAACCCTAGTTTGAATGTAACAAAAAGGGGCAAAACTATGCCCAAACTTTGATAGCAAAAACATATCCATGAACAAAATGGCAAAAACAGTTCGCCTAAAACACTTAGTGAAGCAAAACTAAACAGCTCAAACCACATCCTCCTTGTAAACAACAAATTATAACCAATTCAACTTAAGGATTGGAAGAATACCTCAGGCGCAAGATAGCACCGCCTCCTTCCTCCAGTATCAAAAAAGAATGAGAAATCTGAAGGGTCATCATCTGGTATATATGTGGGCTTGAAAGATGCAAAGTCCGCAAGGTAAAGCCAGTTCCAAGAGGTGACGAGGACATTCTCACACTTGATATCACCTGCAACGCCCAAAAAAAGTCCATTTTTCTAAGAATACCCCTTATAAGTGGTTCAATGATTTGGCCCTAGAGGATGCTCGCTCACCATGGCAAACTTCCTTGTCATGGCTCTGCTTCACTGCACAAAGTAACTGCACAACCAAACGAGCTAAGTCCACAAACATATCTGGAAAGCATTAAGAAGAATGCTGATACAATCAATCTACCATTGCATAGTACTACAGGAGAATACTTGGACAGAATGGACATGGATACAAGAAGAAACAAAGATTGGTTTCAGCAGTGTACATCTTTTTCCCAAAAACAAGAAGATTAGAGAACCAATACCTGATAAGCAAGCCATTTCTTCTCAATAAGACTGAGAAAGGGCCGTGTGCTCAGCCGATCATGAAGATTGCTGAAGAAGTGTTGTCTCAAGAGGTACGCTGCCTTATCTGTCTCAAGCCAAAACTGCATAGCAACCAATATGAAGCATTCGTCGAGAAAATCCAAAGATATAATAAGACGTAGAAATTTTCACAATCAACACAACAGTTCTGCCGTTACCATAACACTAAACCAATCAAGGTTATATTTCAAGAGGGAAGAGATTAGAAATGAGTAAATATTCACTTGGACTAGGTAACGCAAAGTACATTTTAGTGCTCGAGAAGAAAGATATAGACAAAGTGAGAAAGAAGCAAACCCATTCCCTCTCCAGAATTTTCTCTCCCATCCCCATTTCTCGTCTGTACTCAACACCAAGCTAATATTTTTCCAATTGGGATGGATAAAAGTTACGAACGAGGAAAACAAAAGAGCATGAACTTCACAGGAGCTCACCTGGAATGGCCAAACATGGGGGTGCTGCACGGTCTGGAATATATTTCTAATCTCAAAGAGCCTTTTTTCGTACTCCTGTTAGGGTTTTGCATCCAGAAAGAAAAAAATAATGTAATTTAATTGGTAATGAGATCCTAGAATAACAATGTTATCACAGCATCACCTTGAGATCGAGGCGTTCACCGCGCTTGAAATAGACCTTAACCAGGACGAGACCCTCGTCGTGCTTACAAAGAATGGATTTGAAGAACCGCCCTCGTCCAAGGACTTCAATCAGCACTAGATTATACGAGGAAGGGAGGTCGTGGAGGTAATACTCCGTTGCCGAAACTTGGGTTGTTCGTGCTATCTTGTTCCCCATCTCCTCTCCCTGACGACCCAAAAAATCTTCTCTTTGACGTCAATTTCTCTCGCCGAGTACTAATTGTTCCTCTTCCTTCTCCTAATCCTCACAAATCTCCGTGAATTGTAGATGTCGCCACAGAGACAGCGACGGTGAGAACAAATGGGGAGGCGATGAATAAGATGTGATTACATGGAATAGTGTGAGGAAGGAAGAATCTTAAATCCAATTCCTCCTTCCTTTTACCTTCAAAAACCCTAACTTAGTAAATCCGAGCATTGCACTAAATCCGAGGTCTCATGAACAGTTCTTCTTCCTCGCATCGACTGCCGCGGCGACCTCCTCGCTTCCTTTTCGTCCGGGATCAAAACAATCGAGTGGAAGAAATTCGCACGCAAAAAGCGACTGCAAGTTTCTCCATTTATAATTTTGTTTATTAAATTACATATTTAACCTTTTAATTTCAACAAATTTATCTAAAATATTGCATCAAAAAATATATGATAAATTTGATTTATCAAGGCATTTCAAATTAAATATATATCTATACATTAGGTTTATGTAATTATAATAATTAGTTAAATTAATGGTATGGTCACTGTATTTTATTATTTATTTTCTAATATTTTAAATTTTATTACCTCCTTAATAAATCAAGTAAAGCAACTCAAATTTTACCATGTCATTAGCTTAAATCATTAGGTGTGTTCCAAATAAAACAGTTTCATTACTATTAATCCAAAACTATAATGGGTGTCACTTAAATTACTAGATAAAGAAATTATATATAACATATTATGGAAGATATATATGCCATCAATACTAAGAGTTATATGGTCTATAAGTGATTTTCAAATAATAATGGAAACTTATATATCCTTTTAATATTAAGAGGAATTGATCATTTGTTAAGTAGATGATGGACATAAATGGCTAAATAACTTCAAAAATTACAGTGCATTCGACAACATGCAATTAGGAATACCAATCAAGCAATTAATATGGTGGTATGAAGCAATAATTAGTGGTTTACTCCAATCATATTATGGAAGACATATATGCTATCAATACTAAGAGTTATATGGTCTATAAGTGATTTTCAAATAATAATGGAAACTTATATATCCTTTTAATATTAAGAGGAATTGATCATTTGTTAAGTAGATGATGGACATAAATGGCTAAATAACTTCAAAAATTACAGTGCATTCGACAACATGCAATTAGGAATACCAATCAAGCAATTAATATGGTGGTATGAAGCAATAATTAGTGGTTTACTCCAATCATATTATGGAAGACATATATGCTATCAATACTAAGAGTTATATGGTCTATAAGTGATTTTCAAATAATAATGGAAACTTATATATCCTTTTAATATTAAGAGGAATTGATCATTTGTTAAGTAGATGATGGACATAAATGGCTAAATAACTTCAAAAATTACAGTGCATTCGACAACATGCAATTAGGAATACCAATCAAGCAATTAATATGGTGGTATGAAGCAATAATTAGTGGTTTACTCCAATGTTTGTTGGTATGAAGGAATAAAAGATGATCGAGAGTATTTAATTGTATGTTGATGGATAGCATGTGTTGAACATCTGTTATTAGAAAGTATCGTACAGTGATAAACCAAGAACGTCAAAATTTAGCAATCAATTTCATCGGTCTTTTCATATGGAAGGATGCAAGACAACCAAAAAGTTCATCGAGTACAAATGGTTAATAAATGTTAGGTGTTGAGTGTTAGTAAGCATATAGTAATGACTGACAAAGAAAAATAAAGATTGAGTGACATTGCGAAGTTAACTTGGTTCTTCTCTGTATAGGATAGGAGAATGAACTGCTATGTAAATGAAAATTGAATGTTCGTAATAGTTGGACATTGAACATTGATTGTTGGCAAGAATGTTGAATGGAAATATTGGAAGATAGATGATAATCAATGGTCTTAATTGACCTTACTTTTGATATATAAGGAGGCATGCCAAGAAAACTTATGTTGGATGTCTAAAATTGGTTAGCATCATTGTTGTGTAATAATGGTGAAGTGGGTATAAATGTTGATACCTAAATGATTTCATGTAATGATAATTAAAGTTCTAGAAGTTTATCTCAATCTACTCCACTTAACATATAATATATAAGAATATGTTATACACATCTACTTATATAAAGTTAGAGAGACATTCTGAAATTTTTTTCTCATATATTAAAATAACTAAATGGTTTTAATTGACTTATTTTAATTTTTTTAATATTTTTTTGATATGATGAAATTAAATTTAAGTAATTTTAGGTTTATTAGATTTAACTCATTAAGACACTCATTTTGATTATAAATATAAAAAATTTAAAGAACATTCTTTAAATGACAAAAAAAAAATTATGTTATGATAGTTTGATTATGCACAATTTAGATTTTAATTCAGGCATTCTTATTTATGTTACATTATTATTGTTACCACATTCTTACCCATATTTTAACCTATGAATGCCTTCATGAGCATTTTTCCTAATATTTTATAGATATCACATACTAGTAGATATGGTTATGCAAAATTCGTTGTCCCAATAACTCTAATAGTTAAAGTTTAGCAAAAAAAAAGAAGTTAATTGTGATATAAAAATCAAATTCAAACACACAACAAGTGCAAAATTTTATTATATCATTGTAAAATATTAAACTTTATCCTTTTAAATGAGCTATAATTTTGACTACAAAGAGACCCAAATTTGATTGATTAAATTTCTTGTTTAATAGCATTAAAACCCCTGATGCAAATCCATACCCAAATATTTTGATAAAGATAAAATTAAGTTAATAGACCTTGGATGCATTATGTGAATCCATGCATGGCATCTGATCACTGGGCCTATGATAACTATTTTAGATATTTAAATTAGATGGCACCTTAGTTGTTGAGGACCTCACAACACTAAATATTCTAACAATTGTTAATTGGGTTGTTTTTTATGGTTCTACTCAAGTTAGATTGATATGATATATTATTTAAAGTTGATTAAGGTGACAAAATCAATTTTAGAATATCATTTTAAACAATTCCAAGGGGCCCACATCTTCAATATTGTATTCGGGGGTGTCTGATTTAAAAAGGGTAAGATTAAAAAAAATGAGTTTAATGGATAAAACTAATTAGTCTTATCAAAAGATAGAAATATTTATAAATAACTTTCGTACTAATGGATAAAACTAATTATGTTTATATACTTGAAAGTGTGCCTAGGTCTATGTCATTTAAAGGAAAATAATCTATAAGACTAGCTACACGCTTGAACATCTCAAGCAACATTATTGACATAAGGATCATGCTAATGATCTATTTTAACTTGAGTTAATCAACCAACAAACTCTAAGGAAAAGTCAAGTGTAATGAATGAGCTTATAGGGGTTAACAAGTTTATGTTAGATATCCCAAAAAAGATAGACATTATTTGACTTAGATTTGATGGTTATGTCATCCCAATACATCAAGTCTCAAATTTACTTGATTGTAAAGAAATTTGGACAAATCTAGCCAAAGATTTCCTATTAGTAACAACAAATTATATCATTAATAGAAACCTTATAATCTAAAATCAAACAAGTAAACAATAGTAAGCCTTTATCCCACTAAATGGGGTTAGCTGCATGAATATTTTTTCTGCATTGTGCCTTATTAAGTGTCATATTTTCATCTAATTCTAATAAATCAAGATCACAAGATCATTTTTATACAACAAGATCATTTTTATACAACATACTCAAGTCTTTTTACGTCTAGCTTTACATTTCTTAACACAAATCAAATCAAAAACATCTACTCTCCTAATTGGACCATCAGATGGTCGACATTTGATAAAAAACTATCCATTAGATCTAGAAATTCACAGATAAAAATACATAATTCTTGGATACAAGACTATCAAATAGACCTAAAAATATATTAAGATTATATTCATGGCAATATAAAGAGATGCCGATAGAAAGATAACTATAACAATTTTGATTATGCATAAAATTATAGTATGGATCTTACAATTCTATCTTAAAGCAAGATTGTCACTACAAATTTACACATCTAAACAATCACAATTCGTGAGTTCTAACTTGCTATACAATCCTGATTCAGTATATTTTTAAATAATATGACAAAATTAGGAACATTTCTATATAATTTCATTTGATGAAGCCAGATGAACATGAAGGAACCATAATGTATTAAGCAGCAGTTAGTGAGCCATTGAAAAAAAAAAGCTATACATGAAGATCAATTTTTAGGTTCGTTTGGGAGCGGTATTGTTGCACCACATTTTTGTCTGTTTGGGTAAATTACGTTTGGACAATTTTTTCAAAAAACTGCAGCTAAAATCTGCATTTTCCCACCACTTCTAACTAAGTGCGGTGACAACTTTCCAAATGCATTTTAACTTTAAAAAAAATTGTACTAGCCACCGCAACTTTCTAAGCATCAAATTATTATTCAACAGCTTCACAACGGTTTTTTAATAAGCTACAACTGCCCCAAACAGAATCTAACACCTTAAAATTATTCATTTTATTTTCAACTAATATATTATGTATTCGAGCATAATAAAATCTATTTATAATTCTTTTGAAAGAATTAAGTATAATTATAATAATATTATTTTTATGGAGCCAAAATACATATGCACTCTTTAACACACCAACAATAAGAAAACCCGAAACAAGTCTTCACCACGCCAAGAAAAAAGTCTATCATAAAATCCAATATAGTATTGAAAAAAGAAAAAAAAAATTAAGGTGAAGACGCCTCTTGTGCTTCAACTCATCAAAACAAGAATTTTACATTCAGCGTCTGCATGTTCGAACATCAACAATGTTGTTCAACAAATGTAATAATTTTCCACATCCAAACGCTGTAGACCAAAGCTAGGTTTGAATGAAGAATAAGAACAAAGATAATCAGTAGTATATACTACAATCAGATGCCAAAAATAATACAACTTTTCATGCATGGAAAAGGAGGCGTGCATGTAAAAATTGAAGTTTAGGTATTAGATATGTAAATACAAAGGCATTGGGTGGTATGTATGGTATGTATGTAAATGTCCCGTAATAATATCACTTGGACGATGGCGCAGCCTGTAGGTATGAATGCAAGGAAACTGGCTAGAATGTCAGTTACTGTCAGATTGAGCAGGGTGAAGAGCCAGAGTTCCAATGCAGCCGAGGAAGAGAAATACTTTCAACAGCCTGAACATGAATCGGAAGTCGGCGCAGAACTTTTTCCGGCCCATCGACACCACCTGCAGTGATTGGTGCCAATTCAGCAATAGAATATATGGACAATGTGGAAGGAAATTACATCAAAAAAGTCTGTTTTGCAAGTGAAAAAACCAACCTTTAAGATGAGCATTACAGCAACTATCACCAACCATGAAAAAGCATATACCTTAAAAGAAGTAGAAAAGTTAAAGCAACAGCTTGAAAAAAAATATTGGTGATTAGAAAGTTTAAGGTGGCTTAAGACTTACAATGAGGCTCTTGTTGTTGTTGGACACAGGTAGATGAAAAACTATACCATATTGGAAGGCAAAAAAGCAGAGAGAGAGGATGATCTCCCAGAACAGCCCTATCAGACCTGTTGAACTCAAGTGCTCTTGTTCCTCATCCCACCATGATTCCCAGCTCTTGTTTGCAGGAACACCAATGCTTCCACGGCTGTTTAACCATTTGGTCCGGTCATCTCAATCCTCATTTATTTTCTGTCATTCAAAGCCAGATGGGTTGAAAAGGAACGGAGCAAATAGCCAGGTTGAGATGAGGAACCACATTGATGCAGTGAGGAGCATAAAAGTTGTGAAGTCAGTTGCTGCAGATCCATGTTGTAAAACTCTGCCCCACCGACACCTGAAATCACCTAAGAACTATACTGCCAAGATACAGCTTGTTGTTTAGGGGATTGAGACCCGAAGAATGCACCTGCAGTGCCGCTGCCAAAACACCTTGCTGTTCGATTTCTTGTACTGCAGTTTGAAGACTAGAGGTGTTGTACACCTTCAGGACTGCCAATTACAAGAGTGCCGAACACCTTGTTGCAACCGAATGGAAAGGAATGCTGAATTTTTGGTTAATGGCAACGAAGATCAGCCCTGTCTAGAATTACCGAACTCCTCCTTTCTCCTTGTAAAGAAATCGATTAAGCTGTTCTTGTACATCGCAAGGGAAAGCTTCAATAGCCAGCGATAGAGATCTTTGCAGCTTCGAGCACCGGCTAAAGAGATTCCTCACGATCTTCAGCTCCAAAATCCTATCGTCACGGTCAGGAACCTGCTCGGCCTCACTAAGATACACAACCCGATCAGCCAAAAGCCTCTCCCAAACTTTCTTCCTGTCCTGCAAGATGCGAACACCCCTTTTTCTGGGCTGCGGAAAGAATTACCGTGAACCATCTGCACTGTTGTGATGAACTCTCTGTCGATTGACTGGACAGCCATATGATAGTTTCTGTTGCCAAGAAGTGGGAAAACACAGCAACCAAGAAAACAGCGAAAAGCAGAAAGAAATCTGCAGGGAAAAAGAAATGCAAGAGCACAAACAGAAGAAAGAACACAATCAATTACGTGATTTGGTTCATAGACCTACATACGGGAGGGAATCGCCAACAAATTTACTAAGACAAAGAAAAATTACAGGTTTTTTACATTAAGGAATGAACACTCATCTGGATCTCTCCCTCTCGAAACTACCTCGATACAAGATCTAAGACTCCTCCCTCAATTCTTGAAGCCTAAGCCTATTCTCTTCTTCTTCTTCTTGGACTGATTTCCTTCCTCTTATTGCTCTTCTTGATCTGATTTCTATCTTCCTTTTTGTAGTAGCATTGTCCCTCTCTACAAGTCTCTCTCATCTATTTATAATAGACGAGGCCTCCCAAGTAGATCATAGAAGCTTCTAGGAAAATCACAAGTTTGTCATTGCCTTAAATTAAGAGTCATATTATAACAATTCTCCACCTTGACTCTCAATTACTATGCTCTACAATAGACATTCTCTCAATCTAGTCCCGATGGGGCCCTTAGCCCTTGTGAAGTTCACTAAGTCCAAACACTATCTGAACTTAGTTGTAGGTAACACCTTTGTTAGCATGTCAGCTGGATTTTCTTCAGTTGGTATCTTCTCCACAACTATTGAACATTTAGCTACAACATCCCTCACAAAGTAAAGCTTTACATCTATATGCTTAGACCTTTCATGAAAGACTTGGTTCCTGGTTAGATGAATTGTGTTTTGGTTATCGTAAAACACAGTTACAATCTTTTGACATATACCAAGCTCTTTAGTCATGCATTTTAGCAACATAGCCTCCTTAATTGCTTATGTCACAACAACGTACTCAACCTCTGTTGTTGAGAGAGCCACAACAGATTGAAGGTTGGACTTTCAACTGACTGCAGTACCGAAGACAGTGAAGATGAATCCGGTCAGTGATTTCCTGGTGTCAATGCTTTCTGCATAATCAGAGCCCACATAATCGACTACCTTTTCATCTTTGTCCTGCCTTTTAAAGAGCAACCCCAAATCAGTGGTACCTCTTAAGTATCACAGGGTCCATTTTAGAGCTTCCTAGTAAGCATGTCCTGGATTTGCCATAAACCTGCTTACAATGTTGACGGCGTAGGCCAAATCTGGTATGTTGCAAATCATCTCATACATGATGCTACCAAACCCACTGGCGTAGGGCACACCCTCCATGTATCTTTTCTCATCTTCATTCTCAGGGGCTTGAGAGTTCGACAATCTGAAGTGCTGACCAATTGGTGTTGTAACCTGCTTGGCCTCATGCATGTTAAACCTTGCTAGAACTTTATGAATGTATGACTTCTAAGACAAGAATAAGCTGCCCTTCTTTCTGTATTTTGTAATCTTCATCATTAGGATCTTTGTAGCAGGTCCTAGGTCCTTCACGTCAAATTCTGAGTTGAGCATACCCTTGATCTTCTGGTTCCTCCTTGCTTCTGATGGCTACTAACATGTCATCCATGTATAGGAGCAAGTAAGTACTTATATCACCATCTTACTTATTCATATGGACACAAATGTCGTAGCTGCTTCTAACGAAGTCAATCCTTAGCATAAACTCATCAATTCTTTTGTATCATTGTCTTGGACTTTGTTTTAGTTCGTACAAAGATTTCTTCAGTAAGCAGACTTTATCCTTGGTTTTAGATGTGCTATACCCTCTGGCTGATCCATGAAGATGGTTTCTTCCAACTCTTCATGTAGGAACGCAGTTTTAATATCTAGCTGCTTTAATTCCAAATTGAAATTGAACCGCTAGTGCTAAAACTATCTTAATCAAGCAGTATTTTACCATGGGTGAGAAGATTTCATTGAAGTCAATTCCTGATACCTATGTGAATCTCTTTGCTACAAGTCTTGCTTTATACCCAACCTCTTCACTGCTTGACATGTCTTCCTTCTTCTTGAAGGTCCACTTACAACAAATGACACGTTGGTTCTTTGGTCGGTCCACAAGTTCCCAAGTCTTGTTCTTCCTCAGAGAAGTTATTTCTTCATTCATAACATCTACCCACTTATGTCTTTCCTTACTCTTTAGAGCTTTGTTGACCTCACTTTTGGTTGAGGTCTAGAAAACTTCTTTAGTAGCCTAGGTCTAGCCATAGGACTTTCCTATTGACTAGTCTTAGAAAATTAGAAGAGGTACCCCACCATTATAAATTCAAAACTCTTCTTTTTTTACTCAACTTGAAATTCCACATAATGATCTTAACCTCTAGCATTTAGTAGGTAAGATCATTATAAGAAAATTCAAGAATAGCCCCTATAGGATTACTTGGCTTTAGGATTGACCCTGGGTGTTGACTTGGAGCTAGGGTACACCATATCTTCACAATATATTAATCCATGGTTCATTTAGAATGGATATCTATCCAATTCTATGTGAAATGCCTAACTTGGTCTTTTGC
>NW_018164666.1:2698047-2699133 GCF_001263595.1 Phalaenopsis equestris
ATGTCATGACTTTCTCTAGTTTATTTGATCGAGCCTTACCCTTAATTCTTGTATTCATCCATTGAGATAGATACAGAATTTGAGGTAAAGTGCTCTTCCATTTAAACTATGAAAATTATGGGGTCAGTTTGACTTCATCTTTTTCAAAACTAAATTTTTTTAACGTCCTTCCGAAGCAGGCAACGGATTTCAATTCCAATGACCGACAGCTTCTTACGGGCAAACTCCACATCAAAAATAGTGCCGACAAGCTTCCTTGTAGCTATTAAGGCTAGGGATAGATTTGTAATTTCATAAAAGATATTAAAGAACTATTGACGCTTCTATGGCCTACTTAATTGTTATAATATGACTCTTAATTTAAGGCAATGACAAACTTGTGATTTTCCTAGAAGCTTCTATGGTCTACTTGGGAGGCATCATCTATTATAAATAGATAAGGGAGACTTGTAGAAATGGACAATGCTACTACAAGGAAGAAGATAGAAATCAGATCAAGAAGACCGAGAAGATGAGGAAATCAGTCCAAGAAGAAGAAGAAGGGAAGATGATTCAAGAATTGAGGGAGAAGTCTTAGATCTTGTATCGAGGTAGTTTCGAGAGGGAGAGATCTATAGGAGTGTTCATTCCTTGACGTAAAAAGCCTATAATTCTTCTTTGTCTTAGTAAATTTGTTGGTGATTCCCTCCTGTGAATGTAGGTCTATAGATCAAACCACGTAATTGATTGTGTTCTTGTGTTTGTATTCTTGCATTTTATTTTTCTTCTATTTTTTCACTCTCTTGTTTAATTTGTTTTCCCCCACTTCTTGGCTACAGAAGTTGTTACACGGCAGCCAAGGCATTCCATTCCTTTGGCTACAACAATAAGGAGTTCGACAGTCCAACTTTCTGGGCTATAGTTCTTAGATTCTTGGAATTGCTGCAGGTATCCAGAAGAAGAGGAGCTCGACTACAGGAGGCCTTTGGCTGCCAAGGTGTCGAACAGCAGTCAGTATCTTTGGTCTCGACTCCAGGGTGTTCGCATCTTGCAAGAACAGTGTAAAAGGTGTATTGCGGCCCAGGAAGAGAAAGGAATTCGGCATTC
>NW_018164666.1:2699144-2720378 GCF_001263595.1 Phalaenopsis equestris
CCTGCGATCTATAGACTGGAAGGAGTTCCTCGGCACTCCATTTCGCGGTCCAGCAAGCTTTCATGGCGCATATTGGGCTGTCCAAAACAAAAGCAAAAGAAGTAGTTCTTTGGCTGTGAAGAGCTGTCTGTTCTTTCCATCTAAGGCAATCCGTAGAAGAAGTTCTTTGGAATATTTTTCAGGTGATTAGATGGGTGAGCTTTACAATAATCCATAAACCTGATAAACAATCAGCAACAACATCATTTCCAGCTCCTTTATGAAATGGCTCCTTAAGTACATCCTGTAGTTCTCTACAAACTTTACATGTCGGAGGACAAATCCTCTTTCAGTGGCTCTATACTTAGCCCCACCATTAAGGATTGTTCGTCCGAAGTAATGGAACCTTGTTCCAAGGGAGAAAGTGAAAAATACTGAACAGAGCTGGAGTTGCATGATGATTATGTCAACCAAAGCAGTTCTGAATCCTCTCTCTAGTCCAATCTCCATGACCATAGGTAAAGCCAACAGAAGACCGAACTGAATTGCAGACTGAGATGCCAATGCAGCCTTGAGAGGATTGTTTCCTCTCTTCAATGCCTGCTCCATAATGGCAGCATCCAACCCACTCAGTGATAGATAAAGTTTGCCATATAGGAAAAAGTAGACAATGAAGACAAATATCTGTGTATTCATGTGAAGCAGTTTGAGTAGGCTAGAAAATAAATATTTACATGGAAAGATGGCTTGTTGCAACCATTGTGGTGAATTAACGTTGTTAGTCATATTGTTTTTCAAATTCTAGGGGAATAACTATCAAAAACAAATTCATTGCCTTAATTTTGAGTTGAACCATGAATGTGACAAGGTAGATACATAATTAGATAATTTTAAATAAAAATTCTAGATGAACAAACATGGGTATAAGGTGTTCACTGCAAAGATATCCTCACTCAGGCCAATTCCATGGGAAGCCTTGCTAATTTCACCTCTTGCTATATTAAAGATTCTATCAAAGACATCTTGATGACCATAGTGGAAGAGAACCCTGGGCTCATTTGGACAAAATCATAAGGTAATCAAACCCAAAGCTACAGCAAAAAAAAAATCCCAAGTTTCATTTAACGCTAACAAGTCTTGTTTACAACCAACTTTTCTAATGCATTTATATTTTCAGTATTTTTTTTTCATCAAAGGAAATGCCTTCCATTTGATTAATTTACAAGCTCATAAATTTTAATTACAGGGTGCTTACATAATTTTGAGAAATTTCCACTAGTCCGAAGTAGAAACTAGATTGTTATAGGACAGGATTTACGAAACTCACTTCAATGGTGAAGCTAAGACCCTTTTCCCATTTGTCACAAGACTTGTTTCTTGGTTTGAAATAAACCATGCCAAAGATGAAGCACTATATTTAAGGTCAAATCACATCTTTTGACGTTGTAGTAGCTTAATAGCTGAAAAAAATTAAAGCCAATACAGCTAATAGACAATTTTTCCTTCCTATAAACATAAGCTCGCATACACCAAGAATGGTTGGTGGACGCAGTCTATGGTCTTCATTGAATTCTACAAAAATTTTCCTCATTTTCAAAGCCTCTTCCAAATAGTTGTCATACAAAAACAAATTTTGATGAAAACTTAAACCCTACAAAAAATTGGCTACAACTAAAAGGCAGTTATGTGCAATTTCTGTCACAACTCGCGAAGTACTCGATTTAGATCAGTGGCCTGAAGAGCCTCCCCTCTGGTGAAGACAACTGCATATATATATATATATATTTCTTTTTGCTCTTTGTATGGAGCCAATAAGAATTTTCTCTTGGTATCATCAAATTATATAGCGTGCAAAACTTTAAATATGGCAATGCAAAAATTCAAAATAATATATAGAAAAAGGATAACAAACTTATTTAACCATCAGGTTCAGAATGTCTGTTGCATGGCGATCACCTGATTGTTTCTAATTGTCATAAATTTGGCAAGTCGCAACAAATGCAAATTTCATATCAGGTATGGCCTCAAGTTGTGCAGAGAGAGATCTATGGCTTCTCATTTCTTCATCTTCGAGCCAAGTCACTGCTTTTTTTCCATTTAAATTTTCTGTTTAATATACAAAAAAACCAGACACTAAATATGACACAATGGAGAAAAAGGATTCATGCAGCCGACCCCACTTAGTGGGATAAAGGCTTTGTTGTTATTGTTGTTGATGTATGCAAACAAATCAGCGTCCCTGGAAAGAACATATCTCATCCAAAAGAAATAAGTTAAATATTTTCCCATCGCTTTCAGAAGACATGTCTAGAAAAGCTTGAAGCTTTAGTGCTCTTCGGTTGTACATCATTTCTCTAACTGTACCGAAGAACATTTCTTAAAAAATATATGCAGGATGAATAAAGAAACTAGCATAAAAAACTAATCAACACCTATTCGACAGAGAGTCTGGCCTCATAGAGATGCCCAATGCCAAAGTTTCAAGACATTCTCCTCATTACTCCAAACCTCGCACTTTTTCTTACAGTTTAGTTGTTCCATGAAATTGCTCCATTCATCTAAAGAAGTTGAATAGATTTACCCCACCAATATTGGAAATGAAACCTTTACAAAATTAGTATAGAAAACAATGGTTTACAAGTAAACACATGGTTTACACCATCTTCATTCTCCATGTCAAGGTCACTCTTAGAATATACAGTCCACTCGCTGTAGTATGACATCAAAACACAGGTAAAACCATATGCCATAAATTAGTAACAACATGAAACTGAATCAATATTACTCAGGCTCATTAATGGTGACAATTTATTTTTAAATCATGCATTAAAATGTATATCATATGAGAACATGATTTAACCATGTCAGTGTTTGGAAATAGGTGAACCTATTGAAATAGAGAGTAAGAAACAACTCAGAATATAAAAAAAGACCAACATATATATAGGTCCAACCAATTGGTGACACATCCTATTGTTGCGATTGTAGATTTCACTATAGCATAATTGTACAAAATTACAATCCTATTTCCACGGATACAACATATAGATGACTCCCCCTCTTTATTAAATAAAATCTAGTGCAGCCATTAATACAATAAAATCTCTAAAATAGTTTTAATGAAATAGCTCACAAATATTGGATAGCTTTCGAAGCTTTGCCCCTGAATCCCAAGAGCCTTTCTAACCCCCACAATGACCTCAAGACAAAGGTTAAGCTATGGCTAAGCTTACATGGTACATTTTCATCATAGGATACAAATTAGGCCACACCAAGTACAAATTAGCACATTATCAAGCATATTCATGATATTTTTTGATGACACATAAATCACAAAAAAAAAAAAAACTCATGCATATAACTATAAGCAAGCAAATAATAAAAGGAGCCATGCTTATGGATAAGTATGCTATCACTTGTGTAAATACAAATTATTCTTTCACTAACTTGTTAAAAGAATGCTAGAGATAATTTTTGACAAAAAATTACTCTTCATAAGTTCTTGAAACAGTTGGAAAAGGGCTGCAATAATTATAATGATGAACTCCTCATAAATAGATATGTAAAGACGAAACCACAACCCTACATCTTCTCTCCCCTCATCTATACATCCAGCTACTCCATTACAGAGACATAAGCAAACACAAATGTAAAAGTAGATAAAAATAAATGCCCTTATGTGTACATTGGGGTTATAAACTATTGAGAATTCAAGGTTCCTTTTTGTAATAATCATCTGTAAAAAATTTTCCGACATAGACAAAAAAGCTGATGGCTAAATTCTAGTAACTGAAGTTGCATTTCTTTAGGAACTCTTATATGAATTTCCGAAGCTAAACACATCAAATGGTCTTGCATAGCTTATAAACTTCATGAAATCAAAAACAGACCTAAATGAAAGCATTTTGCGTACTCAAGGTGCTCGTGGCATGTCCATAAATAATGAATTTGTGAAAATGTCTGTCTTCTACGAGATTCAAGATTTGTAGGCACATCTATGACAGATTCCTTCACAGTCAAGAGTAGATATAGACGCTTCATCTCCAAATATGTCAATTATGAGTAGTTGGCTGACACATTCAATTAAGTAAAATTTATCAAAATGATGCAAACCTGTTCTTGCCACTGTGATGTAGTCACTGGAGGAAACAAAATAACGAACTTCGAACCAGTACCAGCACAAGTTGTCTTGGGATCGAATCCTTATTTCCATGGCCAAGTTCAACTAACTCTCTGCTTGCAACACAGTAGTAAATAGATTATTCATGCACCAATAAATATGAGCCCCACTGATTCAGGAAATCCAGAAGTTAATTTTTTACAAACTAAATCTCATTGACCATCATATCACGGGTAACAATTTCTAGCATATCTTGCAACAATAGTACAACACAATCATGACTGGATGCATCACTTTCTTTCTGTAATAGGGAAATTGAAACTTCAATAATCAACATCATATATATCTCAATCAAATTCTTCAAGCCTTAACGAATTTATCAGCATGACGAAAAAACATTGAGATATTGGATGTGCCAAAACAATCCTCCAATTCTTTCTCAGATGCTATTGTTGAACCTACATAGAAACTACTAATATTGACTCACAAAGACCCCAACAAGCTCAACAATCTGCTTGCATAGTGTCGGTAAGGCACCCATCCTAAAATCAGCAAGAAATGAACCTTCTGCAATACTAAATTTCATCACCTTGATTATAATGCCAATTATCCTGTTACAAAAAAATGTTAAACAGCACATGTTGATCATAAACAAGTCACTTAATTAAGTTCTCTCCAAATAAAATGTATATATATATAAACGAAAGATGAGTAGTTGACATACAATGGGCATGCCAAGTAGCATGGCCAAAGATAGATGAAACAACTTGCCACCAATTTGAGGAACTAATATGAATACACCGCATCTACCTGCACAAATCTCAAAGCATTCGGATGGCTCAGATGACGGTCAGACAACCAAAGTGTTCTACCATATGCTAATGCATGGTCAGGAACCAACTGATGCACTGCGCCGAGAGATTCAAGTGGCAGATCATGCCGATAGTCACGACCGACAGGGGCGCAGGCAGAATTTCTTCATCGTGATGGACCGGAAGATCCGCATTTACCGCAGTGGAAAAAATATACATTTGATGAATGCCTTGGCCGACCAATCCATCACTCGGTCGGCACTCAGCCGGTCGCTACGGTCGGTTGAATTCAAGCAAGCCGACCAACCGATTACCTTCATGCTAAAATTCAATTTTGTTACATATATGGTATAAAAATCATACCATTAATGAGATTATCCACTATATTAATAGCAGTTTTCATAATCATTCCCTCTTTTTTTGTATTTGAACAAAATACACCCCTATAAATAAGAGTAAAAAATACAAATAAAGGGACTTTTCAGCGACTCTCTCAACAAGCAATCCCTGACGGGCTATACTCCCTTTTTCTCTTTTGATCTCATCCACTCGATCCCCAAACTCTCATGGCGTGTTCACAAAAAACAATATAGGATCCAACTTTCACATTCAGCAACAATGGCTTCGTGATCTTCCTCAACCTCTCATACAACAAACTAGACTGCTCAAATTTGAAGGAAATCAGCAAAGCAAACTATCTCAATGCCACCAATGGCATCCACCAAACTCTCCTCAATGGTTCAAGAGGATTCGGTTAGGTGCACTCTGCCCAGCTCAAAGACGACCGCTTTTTAGCCGTCAAGAAACTTATTCAAGTCATCGGGTATGGAGACCGTGAATCACTAACAGAGATGAAAACAACTGAAAAAATAAAGAACCAAAATCTCACATCGTTTCTAGGTTACCAGAAAGTCTGAGAACAAGTTTCTTGATTAGTAAATGAAAGTTGAAAGATTGGAAGATGTTGCCCACCGTCGGAACAAGACATAAATAGAACTATTTATATGTGATAATTTTAGTCATAGGATCTATAGAAATGTCAAAATAGTCCCCATGTTATTTAAATTGGGACAGAAATAGTCCTCATGTAGCACTATGAGGACTATTTTGACACTTGTAAAAAATACCCCATGTGAATATCGAGGATGAATGCACTTCACCGAGAAAATATATGAATTTTACCAATATTTTAATATTTTTATGAGGAATTTAATTTGTTGGCATATCTTCCAAATATTTGAATTTCTTATACCGTCAAAATTTTTATCTTTCTAGCATAATAATTATATCAATTAACGAATACTAATGCACTGTAATTACCCTAAACCCTAAACAAAATATTCTGTTTGTTTCTTGTTAAAGAAATAACAATTAAGGTTTTTTTCCTAGTTGTCTTTACCTATAAACTCTATCGATTAATCAAAATCCTCAAAGGACAAATTTGAGCAATAACTACAGTTAAATTAGGTTAAGGATGGGACAATATGTTGTTTGGATAGCAATCAGACTGGGCAATATTCATTTGAGTTTTGATTCTAAATTGCTTGGTTATGAATCTCTTGAAATCTGAAGGTCATCGTCACGAAAAAATATTGCATCCAGAGTCCGGAAAACAGACGCGATGAACGGATCTCGCGGACAATTTTTTTTGTCTGATGCATCTCGCACGTGATCCGTGCATCGCGTTCGTTGTTCAGACACATCTTTGTGTCTGGACTTCAGGCACAATATGTTTTCAATCTTCACATGATGTATTTTTTTTATAAAAAAAGTGAAAATATTGATGTTTTTTTAATGTGATATGAAAGATTTTTGAGGTATAAGCATAAAAAGTACAATTTAGATCATGCAAAATATGTAAATACATTGGAATAGGGTGGCATGTATGTAAATGCCTCTATTTTTTAATATTCAAGAGGACCAACTAGTCAACTACCATAAATAAAAGGCTTTATTGATGCCATTCAACATGTCATTTTGTTGGCTTGGTTCCCACACAAAGACAACCTTGGTCTCCTCACTCAAATCATTTCACCAAGTGGCTGAATCTTTAGCTTTTCACCTTAGAGTTCAAACTTTCACAAAACATAACCATTCATTTTTTACCATTAGAAAGTTAATGTTGCCATACTTATTTTTTTTAAAATGTAGGGTATTTTATTTATTTTATCTCATACTAAGGTTAAATCCAGCCTATATTAAAAAGCTTTTTTTATTGTCCAAGTGTTATATTAAAGATCATTGTTTCAGTAAGTTTTGGAAGAGAGCTTAACTACTAAAACTTTATTCTTTTACTTAACATGGAGAGCATATATTTTGTCGCTTGACATTATAATATCAATGAATCTTCTATTAATGTTATTTCAAGGTATTCTTTGAATAAGTAATGTTCCAGGTTTAAATTAAAGATTTTTTCAGGACCCTGATTTTTTTAAGTTTATAAATAAACCAACTGTCTTGATAAGACGAACTCGATGATATCAAAATTGGTCCAATCCCAGTTCAAACATGTTCGCATCATGTCATTAAAGCCTATTTGGAGATTTTAGATCGTCAATTGAACGGTCAAATGAACTCTAAATTTGACATAGTTATAGTCAAATCAAGCGCCCCGACGAGAGGAATCCAACGAGCCTAAGCTCCTTTAATTTTGATGTCATTATGACCCTCAAATCATTTTTTAAAAAACTAATATTAAAGGAGATCAATACCAGTAGCTCGATCAAGTGATTATGAGAGTTGTTTACCAAATGACCAAATTATCCCTACCCAAGTGGCTATAAATATACTCTCTCTTTTCATTCGAAAAAAGGGAGGAGAATGAGTCAAATTTCAATATTGTTCTGGACTGAAGAACCGACAATAACTTCCGACCTCTATAATCATCGACTACCATTGACCAATAATCATAGGCTGCCATCCACCATAGTCCACCACTCGACCACCCCCTACTCACTATCGTTTGCAAACTCTATTGTGTAACGATTATTCTCGAATATTATGTAATAAAGTATTATGAATATGATTTTGTGAAATATTATGAATGTGACATAACACAGTATCCTAATGAATATATTGTAACAAAATATCTCAAATTCGATTTAATATTTAATGTCGCATTATAGATTCCACAAAAATTACTTACAACCACTATATTCAAAGTTGCAAATTTCTGGCCATATCTGTAGCCTTGACTGCTGTCGTTAGCATCCGTGGAAAGAATGTCTGGCAGCCGCAGCCTTTGACCGTATCTTGAACAGTCATTATTTAACCGGGTCATAACTTTTGCCTGGTTCTTTTTATTTTAATATTATCGAAATTAATTTAAAAAAATAGCTATTTATTTTTAAAAAGTTAGTTAAGTAACGAACTTCACAAATATATTTATAATATTTATATCTTTCGAATCTTTTATATCTCATTATAAACATAATTATTCTAATTAAAAAAACACATATTTTATAAATATATAAAATGCCATATATATTTTTATTTGAATCACAATTCCCAAAACATTTATATATATATATATATATATATATATACTCAGACATTGATATTTATGCATTTTTTATGTTATTTTTATTCATTTCTTATCTTATAAGTACAAACGCAATTGAATGTCGCATGAGATTGAGAAATACACAACATATTAAACATATTAGTCATTACTTTCATATTGAAATAATTCCATTTTTATATTTAAAATGAAATATTAATAAAAATATTAAATAATTTTAAAATAATTATTAGTTTCATGCAACTACTACGGAAATAAAAATTATTCAATACTCATAGTAAGAAGTCGATACTGCTAGGTCAACCAACCAACTTAAATTCTACTAATAACAAACCCATCTAATCACTATTATTTTGAACAAGACCCGATGCACTCCTCTATTTCAACCAACAAACATTAATTCAACTGATAGCATCCTTATCTTTATCACCCTCACTTCAAACATTTGACTGATTGATGCATTCCACCGATGCAACTAACCAACTTCAATTCTACTACATCACCATAATTTTGAACAATAGAACCAATCGTAGCATTCCTCTACTTCAATCAACCAACGTGAATTCTAATAATAACATCCCCTTCTATATCACCATCAATTCGAACAATACACAATACATATATTGCTTCGTTTCAACCAACTATGTTGAATTGTACAAATAGGTAAATACATATCACTCAATACTTATGTATTTACATAGCTAACCCCTACACTTCAAATTTGATGAAGATTTCATAAATGCTGCCCCATAGTTATGCATATACATAGCTAACTCCTAAGCTTCATTTTTTATGACGATATTAATACATACCACTCAATTCTTATGTATGAATACCTAACTCCTATACTTCAACTCTTACATACATACCACATACATAACACCAAAACTTTAACTTTTAAATACATACCACATTTACATAACTAAATAAAAATTTAAATAACAAAGATTTAAATGCACAAATGGAATTACCTGCCAAAATGTTTTCTGATTGAAGTGAAACAGAAGGATGAGAACTATGGGAGTTACGATGGTCTCTATAATATGAGTGCCATCGTCACCTTCCCAGCTAAGTTAGCTTCTAATGGCAACTGTATCGTAAATTGTCATTCGGGAAGGCGATGGCTTTGAGTGAAGCCAAGAGAGAGAGAGAGAGAGAGAGAGAGAGAGAGAGGAGAGGTAAAGTGGAGAGCGAGGGATTCGAGTAGACGAGAGGACTACAGAGTGCGAAGTGAATGAACGAAATTTAGGTTTTGGTAATGAGAATCTTAGTTTGACTCTAACAGTAAAGGTTTTGCGTTGATTAGCTTGATATAAAATCCGTCTTTACTCTAAACAAAGTTTCAGCATTTTTAAAGCGCTTTTACATCAAATTTTCGGACATAAATTGAACGCTAAATCTGACGCAATTATCAAAATTTATTATTCTCCACTTGGCGTTTGCAAATCCAACGTTAATATTTGCATCAAAAAATTTTGACAAATTCATACGCTAATAATGATTTCTTCTATACTTAATGGAATGCTCGTAATTGAGTGTAGTCAGGTGCATGCTCCTCCCATCCTCATTCACAGTTAGTACCTGATAGTGGATACTTGGCTGACAGCTTGATAGGTCAATCTGACTGGTCAACTCGACACCTGATACTTGACACTTGAGTTTGGCTGGTCAACTTGATAGTTGATACTTCAACAACTAAGCTAACTAGATCCACCTATCAATCATACATACTGCAATAGCTGAGTTGGCAGGTCAACTGAGACAAAATGGTCTGTGGAGGCCCCTTGGGTATGGTATCATCTTCTAAGGCCTATGATGAGTGATGACTTCTTATTTATGTGCCCTTTTATTATGATAAATTATATTTATAAAATTAGACTCAATAAAGAATTTGCATAGTTTAAAATAAAAAAGTAAAAATAATGAATATTAAATATTTTTTGAAAATATTTCTCTTAACTTTATAAAATCAATATATTAGTAATAAGCTATAATATAAATAAATTAGTAAATAGTATAATCCCATTTCATTATTAAACTTTATGTTGAATAAAGTTAAAAATTACCCAACGAAGCATGTAGAGATATATATATATATTCATGGTCAAACACGTTCAGTTGTAGGCATAAGAAATAAAAAGTAATAATCTCTCTCTCTCTCTCTCTCTCTCTCCCTCTCCGTCTCTCTCTCCAGCTTTTGCCCTCCAGTTCATCCAGCTCATGAACCAATCCTCTAATGCAATTCAAATTTCCAACTTTTTCTGCCTTAGATTAAATAATCTCCACACATAATTACTTAAAATCACTTAATTGAATGTTAGTTTGGTCCAAACTCCGACACCTGGTTTTATTTCCAACCATCCATCCATCTCCCTCCTCTCTTTCATCCCCCCCTCCCCTCTGTCCCTCTCATTCCGTTCCTAGAAGAAGAACCGAGAAGAACGGAAGAGAGGGAATTCGCTATGGGGAATGTGACGTCGACGGTGGCGGCGAAATTCGCGTTTTTTCCGCCGGAGCCGGCGACTTACGCGGTGTTTAGGGATGGAGGAGGGACGGGGAGGCTTTTCTTCTCGGGGGTCTCGGCGGACAAGAACATGGAGGTGCATTTGATCGAGACCAAGACCGGGAACAAGATAGTTGCTACGTTTTGGCGGCATCCTTACGCCCGATTCACGCTTCTGTATTCCCATGGCAATGCGGCTGATCTCGGACAGATGCTTGATTTGTTCATTGAGCTTCGGGCTCACCTCAGAGTTAACATCATGTGGTGCGTGGTTTTTGCAAATTTTCATTTCGTCTCTTGATTTCGATAATATTTTGGGGTTTTTTGGTTATGATTTGATGGATTTTGATGTTCGGGGTTTTCTTTTGGGTTTCTTTCTGTGATATGACGAGTGTAGGGGTTTGATTCGGTTGGAAATAGCAGATTTATGAGAAAATGGGGCATTATTTCATCATCTAAATTCGGGTAACTTTTTATTGAGTTTTCGGTTTGCAGATCTCAAAAATCTACTAGCATCTGTTTATGTTCAATGTTTTTTTTTTTTTGCACTTTTATTTACTAAAATTCATTTTGATTTCTAGAGAATTTTTCTTTAAATTGTCAAAATAGATGGGCAATGTCATAGACGTAAGTGGTTTTGGTTTCCATAATATGGCTCACATGGCTTCAATTTTAAAAAAAAACATTTTTGGATTTTTTTTAAATTTTCTGTTTTGTTCAAGTGGTGACGTTTTTATAGTGGCTAATGTTATTAGAAGATCAGAGTAGGTGTTTATTTTAGTTGGAATTTGTGCAGTGATCGTGTCATTTTCTTTATCTTTTTATTTTTTTAATTTTTTTGCAGTTACGATTACTCTGGATATGGAGCCTCGTCTGGAAAGGTAAGCATATTTACTATAGCTGAAATGAAACAAATTTGGTTCTAAATCTTGCTTCTGCTGAACGTAGTTTTAGATTTTGAACCTCCTGGTGTAATATTGTAAACTTTTTGTGAAGTTTATGCTTATACGTGATGAAGTTTAATAACAATGACCTTCTTGCCTGCAACTTGAATTGCTTCATAGCCACTAAAAAAAAAAAAAAAGAAAAAAAAAAGGAAGTCTTTTCATGGTCGTGAATACAATTGGTTCGAATCTATGTTCAGGAGAGCATTGTTCTAAATCACCTTGTATTTTAAGTTCAAACTTGATTGCCAAATTTCAGAAATGGAGTGAGATATTTAGCCTAGGTGGTGTTTGGTAGCGTAATATTAATGGGATTTAGCCATGGATTTAACTTAAATCTAGTTAAACACCCAAAAAATGAAACTTAAATCCAACGCTTTGATCTCATCTTCTGTCTTTTTGTTCTCACGTTCCGTCTCATTTACAAAGTAAATTCAGATCTACTAAATCCGATTGAGAGGCTGATTTATTCCTTTGTAGCTCGCGAGGTCCATCTCCGCCGCACGCTAGATTTGATCAACCGCATTTACTGGATTTGACTAATTCTATTTAACGTAATCCTAATTTGCAGCAAAACACCCTCTTGGTGAGTTAAGATGAGATTTATGAGATGGTTTATTGTTTAGTGTGCTCTATTAGTGATTATAAGCATTAGCGAGAAAGAAATCCAGATTACCAAGAGGAAAAAAAGTTTTGAAGATTTTGTCACTGAATTTTCTGTAAAATTTATAATTTGGTTCATGCTTTCATAAATATTATGATTCATAGTTCATTTTGTTGTTTGGCTTGAGGTGATGAATCATGAATGCAATTCTGCAGCTTTTACTGCTAGCCCTTATCAGCTTTTGCCTTTTTCGTAGAAGATCACTTTGTTTGTCATGTCATCTTTGCTGGTTATTCTTTTCCGGACGTCTGTGGATCAGTTGCTGTCTTTTTTATAACAATGATGCTATTTTATGTCCAATGCATATAATTGGTATTTTTGTGCAAATAAAAATTTTAGCATGCATAAAAAGTTTGATGATTTAGTTTTTTATTGGAATACTGCAGCAAATTTTTCTTGCGGTAAAATATTCACAATATATAGCTGAATATATTCTTTAAATGCGAATATGAGAATTTTTTGTGTATTTGGTTTTAGAATAAATATATTTAAGTGATTTCTTATTGACTTTGAGAGATTCTGTGATATCTCTTATTGTCGAGAGGTCTTGTGGTACTGTGTCCATCATAAATAGAATCTTTGAAGAAAATATTTGCATCTCAGAATTATGAGCAAATAAAAAGAAAAAGGGAGTAAAAGGGGAGCAGTGTTGTCTACGAGAGAACAAAGAGATGATGTGGTACCATAAAAAAATTTCTCTTTTAGTTGAAGATTGTGGTAATTGTGGAGCCAAATTTTCTTATCGTAAAAAGTCAACAAGATATTAGTGAGCATACTCTTTAGATGCAAATCTTTGGTTAAATCATTTTTGTTGTCTATGAAAATATTTTGTAATTCTTGTGTTAATATAAATGCCTTGAAGAGATTATTTATTTATTTTGAGAGATCTAATGAGACCTTTTATTAATAGCTGGTTGTATTTGCTTTTAGTTAGTGATATTGATAAAGTGATATATATATCATTATCTCCAACTTTATATGGAGCATAGCATCTTATTTGAAATTTAGTCGACCATTCAATTTCTATGCAGTCATGAGCGTAGATGGATCTTACTAAAACATATAAACTTTATAAGCCCGTGTATTTAGTTTCTCATGTTCTTGTGTTTTGTTCAATACTATTGACCTGACAATTTTAAATAGCTAGACTTTTTAGGATTGTGATAACTTGTTTGTATATGCCTTGTTGATGTTTGTGGAATTTTTTATAAGAAGTTATTTGCTTGGAAATCTCACCTAATAAAGAAGTAAATAAGAAATATTTTGAAGAAGCAAGCCAAACTAAATGATTTATGCTGAATTGTTGACAATGAGAAAAAGATTGAAATGGCCGCATTATTATTTTTAAGTGGCCATTTTAACGTCAGACTAATTGAAATGTCTGATTTAGTTCCTAGATTTCTTAAACAGGGATCAAAATAGATCTGCCATCTAAAATAGCGAAAGTTAAATTTAATGGAGTTAAAAATGAAGGCCTTTTAGTAAGAATATATCCTCTTATTCAAATTTTTTTAATAAATATAATATTCTACTTGCCTCTATAGTTATCAATAACTCATCCATCAGTGCTAAATATATATTACTGGAGTTTTTCTTCAACTAGATCAAGAAGTTGATCTCTTCATGTTAACCTTGGATATTCTGGATAAAATCACAAACTTTTCATTAAGGTAACATTCACCATTTTAATCTATCAAGCTAGTTCTTTAATTTGGTGGAGGCTCCATGGGAGCTACTTCGAATGTCTCCTATTCTGATTTGAATGGTTATGTTAAACAAGTATGATTGAGGAAACCTTCAAAACCAGTAAAAATAGAACCATCTCTAGTGGCTTGTGGTATGTTAAGCCTTGGTAATGCTGAAGCAGCTAGATAAGCTTCAGAAGCATAAAATTCAAAGATAATTGAAGGTTGCTAAAAATTGAGACATTGAATCTTATGAGTTTAAAAAGATCTGAGGATCACTTTGTGCACTTTACTTTTAACTAATGTGTAGGGATAAATCTTTCTAGAAGGCAAACCTAAGAAGCAAATCTTGATAGGATGCTACCATGCTCGTGGAAGTCAAGTTTAAGAGGCGAAACTCGATGGGAAGATCCGGTACCCGTGGAAGTTGAGTCTAGGAGGCAAGACTCGATGAGAAGCTACGGTGCTCCAAGTAATCAAGCCCAGGAGGCAAGACTCGAAGAAAAGTTACCATGTCCCGTGAAAGTTGAGTCCACGAGGTAAGACTCGATGAAAAGATACGGTGTTCTTGAAAAACGAGCCCAAGAGGCAAGTCTCGATGGAGAACTAGTGGTAGACAAGTTTATCACTAAAAAACTCCATGAGAGCAAGTGGTTGACAGAGTCCCCACTCAAAGACTTCAGAAGGCTACAAGCCTCATAAGACATAGGTACATCAAATACCTCAGAAGATACATGTACATCAAAGACCACAGAAAGCTACAAACTTCAGAAGATAGTGAAACATCAAAGACCTCAGAAGACTACAAGTCTCAAAAGACATTTATACATTAAAGGCCCCATAAAGCTACAAGCATAAGAAGACACAGGTACATAAAAAACCTCAGAAGACTATGAGCCTTAGAAGACATCGATTAATTTCAAGCTCCTATAAGGTATAAGTCTGAGAGAGCACAACCTCGGAAGGCACGAGCCTCAAAAGGTACGCGATTCTTCATTTTATAAAGTGTGTGTGCTAACGTTAATTGCAAAATTTTGTACGGTTGAAAAGCCATTGCAGTCTCAGAAGTAACGTCAAAGGCGTACATAGAAATACATTATCTTCTACAAATATCACATCAGATAATTGAAAAGCTATAAAAACCAACAAGAACTAATACAAAGGTTAAAAGAGATATTGTTACTATAGAAGCATGAAATTCTCCCACTCAAACCACGACGGAAAAAATTGACATTTCTTCATCTTCGTCGTAAATGTGCAGCAGCAACAAGCAAGAAGATCCCGAGTCACCTGCTAAGCAGGGACTGAGATCACTTTCTTCATCTCACTGATGTAAAAGATCTTGTTGCTTCTCTGCTACGTAGAATGAGAACAACTTTCTGCTGCACAACAACATAAAAGGAGATCTCGTTATTCGTTTGCTACGCAAGACGTGAATGAATTTCCACTTCTTCGTAACGAGAAAAAAAATTCCGTTGCTTGTCTGTTATATAGAACAGAGACAACTTTCCTCTTTAACACAATGTGAAAGAAGATCCCTTTGCTCGCTTGCTATACAGGATAGAGATGACTATCATCTTCACCGCAATGAGAAAGAAGATCTCATTGCTCGCCTGTTATGCAATACGGGGACAACTATCTTCTTCGCCGCAACATGAAAGAAAATCCTGTTACTCGCCTGCTACGCATGACGGAGACGACTTTCCTCTTGGCCGCAACGCGAAAGAAGATCTGTCACTCACCTGCTACGCAGGACTGTGACAACTTTCTTCTCTTAGGAAATCCCAGATCACCTGCTAGTGAGGGTTGAGGACTCCACTTTCTCTCTCCTCTCCTTGGTCTTTATTTGTAGGCTTGAGATGAGTCATAACATTAAAAACAATTGAATTAAAAAAAAAAAACCTAAAGCTGTCGTAATTCTCTTATCGTTTGGTCTCCTGTCTTCCATTTTTTGGCTTTCCATCTTCTAGCCTTTGGTATTCCACCCTATAAAAAAAAACTGAAAAGTCACAATTCTTCATTAATTTTTATATTAATACTTATGAGATTGTAATGTTTTCTAAATATATATTATAAAAAAAATGAAATCTATCATAATTCTCTTGTTGTTTGGCTTTCGGCCTTCCATTCTTTGGCTTTCCGCCTTTTAGTCTTTGGTATTCAACCTTATAAAAAAATGAAAAGTTAGAAATCCTCATTAACTTTTATATTAATATTCATGAGGCTGTAACGTTTGATAAATATGTGTTTTAAAAAAAAAACTGAAATCCAATTAAATTCTTTTATCATTTGATCTTTTCGCCTTCCTTATTCCAAATAAAAAAAAATCTGTTCAAATTCCCACATTTTAGCCTCTCAAATACTTTTAAAATAATAATAATAAAAAAGCTATTTTTTTACACACACACACAGACAGATACATATATACATATATTTTATATATACAGATATGTATATACATATATCGATATATACAGATATGTATATATATATATATGCGTGCATATATGTATGTATATATATGTCTATATATATCTGAACATATGTATATATACGTATGTATATATAGGTATATACATATATCTATATACATACACACATACCTATACATATATATATATATATATATATCTATTGTGTGTGTGTGTGTGTGTGTGGGGGCATGCACGCACACACACACACACATATACATATATAGATGTCTACTCAAATTTCATCAAGTTCGGCTAAATCTGATCTAAACTCGACAGTTCAGATTCTTAAACCCCGATGTTAAAACTCTCTCACACTCGTCTCTTCAACTTCGGGCATGCGGTAAAAAGAAAATTTAATTTTTTGTCCCGCGCGGAGATCAAACCGGCCACCCGTTGTGTGAAAAAAAAAGACTCTAACAACTGAGTTTCGCTTATTTGCTTCAACATATAGAGGTTTATATTATTATTATATAAATTATCATAGTAATATAATATATACTCATTTGCATATATATATACACGACAAAAAGGAAAAGACATTAGATCTTAATTTTTTCGGTCGACAAAGTGATCTCACCCGAAAATAGGAGGGCAACTAATACATCTCCAACAAATCTCCATCATCCGACACAAATCTCGAGGCTTGATATAGATCTCAAGACAAACTTTTGAGCAAGAAATATTCAAACCTCGATAAAAATTCATCTAGAAATTCGATTTCAACAAACTTATAGTCAAACTGCCGACTCGAGAAGAAGAATCCAATGTTACCAAAATTATTTCAATTCAAGTCAAATCAAACTCAGATCAAGTCATTAAACTATTATTGAAAGTTTTTCAGACATATTTAGAAGGTTAAACGAATGTCAAATCTAGCAAACTTATAACCTAATCTAATGTCTCGACAAGACGAATCCAATGAACCCATGATTGCTGAATTCTGACATCGTTCAAACGTCATCTGATCGAAGGACGTCATTCGAACCGTCTGATCAAAGTGGTTCATATTTCTACATTTATTGCACCAATAACACTATAAATAGAGCCCCACCCCTCTTATGAGAGAAGGTTGAAGGCTTGAGAAAGAACTTAATGCTTCGAGAATGAGCTGAAATCCAACACGCCCTGTCACCGTCGATCACTGTCTGCCGCCGTCGATCGCTGTCGGCTGCCCAATGGGCCCTGTTGACCGCCGCCACCGCCGTCGATCTCCGTCGACCACTGCTAACCATCGCCGACAACCATCAACCATCATCGAGCACTACGATCGTCGTCAACCATTACTGACTATCGTCGACCGTTGACCATCGTTGATTACCACCCAGCGGAAGCAGCCGGTCGATGTTATAACTCAAAAAACCTAATAACCCTTTCTCGTTTATGGGACAAGGGGTCTCTATAATCATCGACCTATAGTGTATTTTTACATCTGGGATAGACCCGTGATTTTTTTTCTTTATGGGTTTTCCACGTAAAAACTTATGGTGTCATTACTAGTTGTTTTCTTTAACCCGAGTGTGTGATGAATTCTCGTGCAACACTAAAATGATAATCTATTACTCTACCGCCACAAACTTTCTAGCACACATAAAAAATAATTACAATGGCTATCAAAAAAGTTACTTTAAGAGCAATGCTTATGAAATTTTTTGTATCTGAGAATGAATAAATTTGAGTTCAATAGAATACCTCATTCTTAAGGAGAGTAATTAAATTTACTAAAAATTTAAGGAAAAAATATATTATTTAAAATCTTTTTATTTTTAACACCAGTAATTTCAATTTTATTACCTTAGATGAGAAGATAATTTTGGTCGACGACTAAAAAAATTTAGGGCAAAATTGAGTTTTATAAGCAGCCCCTTATTAATATTTGATGAATCATTTTTTTTCTTTTTCTCTGTTGAAATTGTATCTCTAACTCTTTGCTTGCTCCCCTCTACATACAAATGGTATATCGTTTCTTGTCAGTCAGTACATAACCATTTTTCGATAATTACTTTTCTAAATGCTTCTTTGATTTTTTTATTTTGTGGTCACTACTCTTCAAAAGCCGTCAGAATTCAACACATATAATGACATTGAAGCAGTTTATGAATGCTTGAAGAGGGAGTATGGGATAGTGCAGGAAGAACTTATATTGTATGGCCAATCTGTTGGTAGTGGTCCAACACTGCATTTAGCTGCACGCCTGCCAGGACTGAGAGGTGTAGTCCTGCACAGCGCGATCTTGTCTGGGATAAGGGTCTTATATCCTGTGAAGATGACCTTCTGGTTTGACATTTTTAAGGTGAATTTCAAAATTCAAGTCATTCAAATAGTGAAACGGCCATTTAGCATTTCCCCACTTTTAGAAGGTTTTTTTTAAAATTTTATGATGTTTAGTATATATTTTATTTGACTTTTATCACAGAATATTGACAGAATCCGGCTTGTCAACTGTCCTGTTCTTGTAATACATGTGAGTCTCTCCTCCATTTTGCATTTTGTACAGAGTTTTTTAAATTAAAAATCATGAAAGTCTGGTTATACTGTATTCTATCTTTTTTAACTGGCTTTACCATCTCATAGTCATAATCATACCATTACTTTGAATCTGTGATCACACACCTCCCATGATTCAAAGTAGCAAAATGGTTGCTTTGGCATTTCATAAAAAATGTTTTATGTAAGTATGTATTATGTACGATAATATTGCTTAGAAATTGTGGATACCAGATGTTTGTTGCTTAAACTGAATTTAAGCTTGTAGGTTATTTGAATGTTCTGAAGTTTGGCTTAATTGACAGAGTGGCCTATGTAAAAATATTTAGAAACCAAATGCCAGTCACAAGCATTAGTTTGGATTTGTGCTTCCAAATCTCCAACTGTTTGTTAGAACTCTGGGCATCGATTTCACCACTTCTTTTTGACTTGAAATCCAATCCGTGAACTATGAGAAGCATTGGAATGTAGACAAGCATACTTTTATGTTGTTTAGCCTGTATATTTATAAATCGTTCAATAGTACATGATAATTTTTGATGATTTGCATCCTCTATTTATATTTATATATATTTTAACTTTATTTTAATGTTATCTTTCATAATTGAGACTAAATTGTTTTGTAACATACTGTGGAGAACAAATTCACGTAATAGACAAACAACAAAACGTATGACTTACGTGGTACCACATAAATCTGCCTACGTCGATAGGAAGATATTATTCCACTATCAACAAAATTAGGATGATAACTTTGTTATGAAAAATGACGGCAATAAAGCGAAAAACAGATAAAAAATTACACCAGAAAAATTCGACACAAGATTTACGTGGTTCGGCAAATTGCCTACGTCCACGGAGCTGCAGCGGATTTTATTAGCTTCAAGGAAATTACGTCGTTGTCGATTCGACGATTACAAGAAAATAATTCTTTCTAGTTTCTTTTTCTCTCCCTTGCCTTTCTCTCTCTCTTCTCTCTAAAGCCACTTGAGAAAGGACAAAACAAAAAAAAAAAACAAACTTTCTTTTATGCCAAAGAACTGAAGGAAGGGGAAACAAAGAAGCAACTTTTCGTCCCCTGCCCCTACCTCCAAGTGATAGAAGAAAAACCAAAGGAGGTGGTTTTTAGGATGATTATAACATGCATAATTTCTTCCTATAATAAGAAAATATGGCTTATTTCGGAAACCAGAGAGGCGGGAAGCTTCCCATGGTTCCACGTGCGACACAGAGTCGGTTTCCACGATTTCGCATGTGATGCAGAGAATAGGGTAGGACGCGGTTTCGCATGAGGGGTGACGAGCGGAGAGGGAGAAGTCGGAATAGGCTCCATATTAAACAATTCTCCCACTTAGAGATTCAGACACTGACTGCACTACCTACTGGCTGCATCATCTACTGGTTGTATGATATCCTCCACCTCTGTAACTCAAAGCCTTTATCTTCACGTTACAAGTCCAATTGAAGTCGAGCACAACTTCAGTTTCTCAAGTGTAACACCCTTGGTCAACATATCAACAGGATTCTTGCTTCCACAAATTTTCTCAAGTAGTAACTGTCCGTCATCTAACAATGATCGAATAAAGTGATACCTGATCTGAATGTGCTTGGTCCTAGATTGAAATGCTGGATTTCTAGCTAGGAATATGGCGCTTTGGCTATCACTGTAGAGAGTGCCTTTCTGAACCTCTTTACCTAATTCCGCTAGGAAACTTTGCAACCATATCATCTCCTTAGCAGCCTCTGACACTGCAACATACTCAGCCTCTATAGTAGACAAAGAAACTGTCTTCTGTAGATTAGAGCCCCATGACACTGCAGTACCGCCAAGAGTATAAACATAACCTGTAGTACTCTTCCTACTGCCAATGTCTCCAGCTAAATCTGCATCAACATAACCCTGTACCTCTAGGCTCTTACCTGAGAAACACAAACAGGTTTCTGAAGAGCCTTTTAGGTATCTCAAAATCCACTTCACAGCTTCCCAATGTTCCTTCCCTGGATTACTCATGTATCTGCTCACAACTCCCACTGCATGGGCAATATCCG
>NW_018164666.1:2720987-2721598 GCF_001263595.1 Phalaenopsis equestris
ACCATACAAGCTTTTCTTCAGTCTACAAACTGAATCTTCTTTTCCTTGTACCACGAACCCTTCAGGCTGGTGCATATAGATGTCTTCTTCAAGGTCTCCATGAAGAAAAACTGTTTTCACATCTAATTGCTCCAGGAATAGATCTTCGGTAGCAACCATAGCCAGGACCATCATGATGGTTGTGAGTTTTACCACAGGAGAAAAAATTTCAGAGTAATCAATGCCTTGCTTTTGTTAGAAGTCTTTTGCAACAAGTCTGGTCTTGTACCTTTTACTGTCATCAGGCTCAGTCTTTACCCGGTACACCCACTTGTTGTGCAATACCTTCTTCCATGGGGGAAGTTCTGTCAGCTCCCATGTCTGGTTTCCTAATAGGGAATCCATCTTCTCCTTCATGGCCAGCTCTCACTTGCTAGAATTTTCATTTGTTAAGGTTTCTTCATAGCTCTGTGGTTCCCCACTGTCTGTCAGCAAGATGTAGTTTAAAGTTGGTGAGTAACGCTGTGGTGAACACCTGCTCCTGACTGACCTACGAACGGCGGCTGGAGTAGTAAATGACTCTGGACCTGTCTGCGGAATAATAGGAATGGGTGCCCCGGACCCATTCTCCT
>NW_018164666.1:2721746-2758309 GCF_001263595.1 Phalaenopsis equestris
ATCCTGATCATCCCAGAAACGATAACCAAATGCTTCGTCTCCATAACCAATGAAATAACATTTCTTTGACTTAGCATCAAGCTTGCTACGTACATCATCATTGATTAACACATAAGAAAGACAACCAAAAGTTTTAAGATGAGAAAATTTGACCTCTTTGCCGCTTCAGACCTCCTCAAATAATTTACAGTCTAATGGGACAGATGACCATCTGTTGATCAGGTAAACTGCAGTGCTGATTGCATCTGCCCAGAAGGTTGGTGGTAGTCCTGCGTGCAATCTCATGCTCCTAGCACACTCATTGATGGTCCTATTCATGCGTTCTGCAACTCTATTTTGTTGTGGTGTCCCCGGAATAGTCTTCTCTATTCTGATACCTTGAGCTGCACAGTATTCCTTGAACCCACCATCGATGTACTCACCACCTTTGTCAGATCTCAAGCATTTTAGTTTTAGATCTGTCTCCGTTTCAACCATGGCCTTCCAAGTTTTGAACACAAAAAATACATCAGATTTATGCTTCAGAAAGTAAACCCGTACCTTTCTGCTGTGGTCATCTATGAATGTGACGTAATAGCGAGAGCCTCCAAGAGATGCCACTGGGGAAGACCCCCACACATCGGTGTGTACCAGTTCTAGTTTTCCTGTCTTTGACATCCTTTCACCTTTCAGGAAACTGACCTTTTTCTGCTTCCCCATGATACAACTTTCACACATGCCGAAATCAACGGACTTCAGTTCTGATAGCTTGCCTCTGGACTGAAGCTCTTTCATACCTTTCTGACTCATGTGTCCAAGTCTGCAATGCCACACGTCTGCTGTGCTCTCTGCAACTGTGGTATCAACATTGTTAATTTGACCAGTTGTCATATATCCATATAAAGCGTATTAGTCTTCTTACCGCGAGCCAGTACCAGTGCTCCTTTAGTAACCTTCCAGGTATTATCAGAGAACACTACTGAATGACCTCCCTCATCCTCATCAAGCTGCCCAACAGATATGAGGTTCTTTTTCAGTTCAGGAATGTGTCTAACCTTTTGCAGCATCCATTTTTTTCTGTTAGGGAGTGCAATTTCAACATCTCCCATCCCCACCACGTTCAAAGCTGCTCCATCAGCCAAGTACACTTTCCCAAAGTCACCTAAAACATAGTTTCTCATTAACTCCCGGTGAGAAGATGTGTGAAAAGAAGCCCCCGAGTCCAGTATCCAGTCGTCAACAGAATTATGAGCTGCAAGTAATAATGCATCATGCACTTCTTCAGTTACAGAGTTAGCACTGACGTTCTCCGTCTTCTTAGGATTTTTACAGTTTCTTTTTATGTGGCTAGTTTTGCCACAATTCCAGCATGTTGCTTGCTGACCAGGCTTTGACTTGCTCTTGCTTCTATGCTTTGATTTCGACCTTCCTCCCTTCCTCTGTTTGAGTTCTTGTCTTGTGATTTCCCTCTGGAATCAACATTCATTGCTGAACTTGAACCCGAGATCTCGCCAGAGTCTTTCCTGCGCACCTCTTCAGCAAGAATCAAGTCACGAATATCATCATATTTCAGTTTAATTTTACCTGTAGAGTTGCTAACTGCCAACCTCATGGCCTCCCAGCTATTTGGCAACGAAGCCAACAATATCAGTGCACGTATCTCATCATCAAAATCAATTTCAACGGACGATAATTGATTTATAATAGTGTTGAAATCATTCAAATGTTGAACAACCGACACACCTTCCACCATCTTCAGGTTGAATAACTTTTTCATCAAGTGCACCTTGTATTCACCGATGGCTTTTCATACATACTTGATAGGGCCGCCATAAGATCTGCCATCGTCCTCTCCTCTATGACATTGTGAGCAACGGACCTCGATAGGGTTAATCGAATAACCCCATTCAGCCTCATCCATCATTTCAGGTCTTTTTCCCTGTAGCGGAAGATGAAGTTTCTTCTCATAGAGGTAATCCTCTATCTGCATCCTCCAGTATCCAAAATCCGTGCCGTCGAACTTCTCGATCCCTGAAACCTTCACTTCGTCACCGGTCATCGTTCTTTCTCAGATCCGAACCGGGGCTCTGATACAAATTGTTATGAAAAATGACCGCAATAAAACGAAAACCAAATAAAAAATTACACCAGAAAAATTCAACACAAGATTTACGTGGTTCGGCAAATTGCCTACGTCCACGGAGCTGCAGAGGATTTTATTAGCTTCGAGGAAATTACGTCGTCGTCGATTCGACGATTACAAAAAAATAATTCTTTCTAGTTTCTTTTTCTCTCCCTTGCCTTTCTCTCTCTCCTCTCTCTAAAGCCACTTGAGAAAGGACAAAAAAAAAACAAACTTTCTTTTATGCCAAAGAACTGAAGGAAGGTGAAGGAAGGGGAAACAAAGAAGCAACTTTTCGTACCCTGCCCCTTCTTTTCTTCAGCCGTAGGAGAGAGTGTATGGAAGTGGTGTTCTTAAAGGAGTTAGCTTTCGCTTTTATAATGATCATAAAAAACACATAGAGGGAATGCATTAAATGATCCAAGCGGAGAGCATCCTTCCCGCGATTCCGCGGAGAGAGAAAAAACGAGAGGCGGGAAACACAGAAAAACGGGAATCATTATTTAGGAAGTTAATTAATTATATAATTAACACTAATGATTTTCCAATAAAGAAGTGCACTGGGCTCCACATTCTCAACAAACTTAACACACCAAAATTCTCCATAATCTCTCATGCAAATAAAAGATGATCAGCATATACAAATTAGGAATATTTTAAATATAAAAAAAAAATCATTTAATTATATCTCCTCAAATTGGATTTCACAATGTAGAAAGATCATATAATTAGATCTCCTCATTTTAGGTTACCTATTATCAATATTTATAATATTCACACTTCTAATTTACAACCATTAGATTTTAATACTTTATGTAACAGAAGTTACTGATAATATACACGTTTTTCAAAGTAGTTTGAAATTTTAGTTTTCATAATGGTTTTTGCCTGACCTTCATTCTTCTTCTTTTCCCAAATTCTCTGGTTTCTCTTGCACCTCAAAAAGTTAGATTTCAACCTTTTATCTATCTTGTTGCTATTTTCACGACTTCTAAGAGGTTAAAATTTATTTGGCAAATCTATGAATTAAATTTTAGTGGCAAGGCCATGTGGAGCCAACCGTCAAGCCAACAAATTTTAGTGGCAAGGCGGATGATTACATATTTTTTCTGGATGTTTTTTCTGGATGATTACATATTTTTTCTGTACATAGCTTTGACGTTGTATCCATTAGTGCTTTAACCATAGTTTTGGGAAACGAAAATCCATTTTAAGCAGTTTTTTCTGTAATTTTTTTTTTCTTTTTGTGTTAGATTTCATATTCTCTTGTGGAGTAGAGCACGAGTGTCCTAGTATGTCTAATGTGTGAAAGTGTCGAATGTGTTGTAATTTATTCTATTCTCCACATTTTTTGTTCATGGTGGATTTTTGGTGTGGCGTGGCTCTGTGTTTTTTCTCGTTATCTGATTTTTTCACATAAAAAAATTGGTGTTTCTTTTCTTGCTTTGTGCACTTTTGTTCAAAATTTTGCTTCGGATCTCTGGAATAATTTTCCACAATTTATATCTCACAGCATGAACATCTAATCTGATCAAATGCAAAGCAATGATTCAAGAGCAGCAACAAACACAATCTCTTTGTGGTTGTGGCTCCATTTACGTGCTTAAATCTCCTATATGTCATCAAGTTTTTGTCAAATGTAATGTCTCATAAAACTTGGAACTTTTTTCTTTATGCTAGTGTTGCTTGTTTGATGGGAGATCAAGTCAGTATTATCAAAGACGAGCAATTAATAATAATCCATCCCTTTGTGTTTGAGATATCTCAAGAGTATCTTGATGGGATGGGCGAGTTTTCAATTATAATAAAACATTATACCCAACAGGACCTCAATGTAAATTAATCTATGAATATGTGAATCATATAACTAAATATTTCTCAATGGTAACCCGCCAGTCTTGCATCTTAATATCCAATTATGTGCCGCAGAACTTTCAAATTCCATAACGGCTAATTATTTATCATCAAGAAAGCTAATCTGATCATCCTACAAAAAGATAGATTCTAATCCTTGATCAATCTTTTATAGGGAACGGCTGATGATATCGTGGACTGGTCGCATGGGAAACGCCTGTGGGAGCTCTCCAAGGAGAAATTCGATCCCTTATGGATCAAAGGAGGCGGCCACTGCGATCTGGAAACTTATCCTGAGTACATAAAGCATCTGAGGAAATTCATAATGGCAATGGAGAAGCTCTCCATGACAAGGTTGCAGGCAAAGCAAAGAAATCAACCTCCCTCAACCATGGCTGAAGCTAAGCATAATAAATGCCTGAGATTTGGTAAGAGGTGACCATTATAATCTCCTTGACCCCACAAATATTCTTTCAAGCTCTGTTAGCCTCTCTTCTGGAAGCCATGGGATCACCTCCAGAATGCATGCAGGCTCTCTGTAACTAAGCTGAGTTGATGACAGGAGAAGCTAGAGAAGTTCAGGTTAAATTTTTTACTCCCACTGCAAAGTTCTGGAGTTGATTTCTGAAGCTTATTTGATTGCATAAAACTGTTCACTGGGATTGGATTTATGGTTTGCCGAGCCTAAGTGAATGGTAAATGAAGTGCCAGAAGTGAGGTTTTTTTGTACACAAAATCCAATTCCAAAAAGTAATTTGTATATGTTTGGTTCTCCATTCCTTTTACATATTCTTCTTTTAAAGAGATTTTTTTAGTTTGTTTGCTTGGTTGTCCATGACTAAGGCAATATTGAACTGCTAATCAGTAGTATTTGGTTTTATTGCTCAACTCTTCATGATAGTGAGGAGAATTTGAGAAGGGAGTAGAACTTTTTATAAGTATTTACATGCAAAGCTAAACATTTCAATCCTTGTATTCAATGGCCACTTTCTTATCAAGTTCTTTCATCTGATTCATGGATTTGTTTGTTCCTAAAATATTGAACTCTTTTATTAATTTTCCTTATGTGCTTATTTAAATCTATTTAACTTCTCTATTCCCAAGGTTCTAATAAAGCTTGAGGGTCCTAATTCTTTTGAAGAGTCATTTACATATATACCACCCAATTGTTTTGTATTTACATTTCGAACACCTTTACTTCTTTGCATTCATATCACTCAAGTCTTTCATACAAGGAGGTATACATCAATAGAGCTAAAACTCTTTGGTATTTGATGTTAGAAAATACATTTTTGAGAGGAGATTATATTTTATATCCTATCATTTATTTGTAATTAGAAATTAATATAAATTTAAACTCAATAAATACAAACTTTTTTAAAACTGAGAATTTTATTTTTTTGTATTTAAATTTAGCTAGAAAATATCATTTTTTTTGGTGTTCTCATAAAAATCCATACAACTAACCATGAATCCTAATGCAATATTTGAAATTAAAAATTTCATGATAAAATTTAGAATCATCCAAATTTTAATTTTATTAAATATATAATCAAAATAAATGTTTTAATTTAACTAATCCAATGGCATCAAAAGTGTTTAAATCAGCTCAAATTAAGCACTAGAAGTACAATTAAACCTTTTTTTTATAATAATACTTGGATGATCATATGATATTTACCATAAAAAAGTAGTATGTCGATAAGAGAAATCTAACAAGCTCAAGATCACTAGATTATCATGTTACTACAATAAATGTTAGAAAAAATGATGCAGTGCCACTATAAAAATGCATGCAAAATAAGAGGTACTTAAGTAAATCTCTTCATAAATAAGCAAATAGAAGTAATGAATACAAGCAAGCGAGCATTGCTTTTCAAAAACCTCCAACAAAAACTGCTTTTTACAGTTTGAAGGACAAAAGGAATAAATTAATTGAGATGCAAAGGTTTTGGAATTTGAAGAAAACCAATGCAAAGCCTCGTTTGTGCGCACGGCACCTCTGCCCACAGCTTTTAAATTCTTCTTTTCAAAAAAAAAAAAAAATTAAGTGGCCCGATTAAGTGGCCCGCACTTTTTGTTGCTAATTACCTACCTAAACTTGGTTAGCGAATCATAATTAGTATTATAAGACTTTAATAGAGTGATAAACACGTTTCTGACGCATTAATGCATTAAATTAATCATTAAAAGCTAAGAAAGCTGGTGGATTAAAGCAAGGAAGCCTGACATCATCCATACCTTTGGAACCCAAAGACTCACTTTGAATCTTGAACTAATTGAAATCGGCTGCCGTTGCTAAGTAGTGGAATGAGGAAGTGGTCCATAGTACTCATCAATATTGAGAATAAAATAGTTTTATTTGGATTATATAAGAATATGAGAAACTGTCATACACTCAGGTAATAATAGAGAAAAGTAGTACGAGGAGACACCACGATTTTTACGTGAAACACTCTGAAAAGAGGTAAAAACTATGAGACTTAACCCAGTTGAAATAATACACTATATAATTTAGTACAACAGTTCACTGTTCTCTAGAATTATGGAACATTGAGTTGCAAAGTTGATATATAATTATAATTCAACAACAATAGTTATAACTTGCCGCTAGGCTTGCAGTTAATCTTTATGAAGGTAGTAACCCGTCATGGATATTGTAGATGGTGGCTGTTAGGCCAGTTGGTTGAAGAGATTGTCGTTTAAAGTTGTGGCAGTGATTAGACATGTATGTCATGGATAGTTACTTCAGGAGCATTAGTTAGCCATAGAGGACATAATTGGGAGTTATAGAAAACATGAGCCACATAGGCCATAGTTGGTCACATAGACCATAGTGTTTGAGCTACAATAACGATTATAAGCTACATGAGCCGGAGTTGGGAGCTACAATAATGTCTGTAGGTTATTGCGGCCAGGGTTAGGAGATGTGTGAGGTGTGAGCCACGTAGGCAGTAGTTAGTCTCATAGGTCATAGTGGTGAGCAACAATAATGCATGTATGCCACATGTGATAAAGTTTGGAGCTGTGTGAGTTGTACATCACATAAGCTGTAATTATGAGCTACAATAACATTCATAGGCCACAGGGCCGGAGTTGGAGGTTTCAATAACATTTGTATGTCACAAAGGCTAGAGTTGAGAGCTGCTGAGCTATGAGTCACACAAGCTGTAGTTGATCATAGAGGCTGTAATGGTGAGTTGTAATAACATCCGTATGCCACAACAGTCAATGTTAGAAACTGTGTTTGCTATGGATCAAGTAGGCCATAATTGATCATGTAGGATGTAACGGTGAGCTACAATAATGCCCATAGATCATAGAGGCCAAAGTTGGAGCTGCACCAGCTATGTACCGCATAGATCATAGTTGATCACATAGACTATAGAGTGAGGAGTTACACTGTACGTAAGGCACATTGTTTTATTATCTTCGAGGTATGTTGTTACTCCGTATTTGGGGTGGCATCATTACAATCATAGGGATGTGTTCTCGCACCGTCTCTGGAGTGCTTCGTTGTAATGTTTTCGGGATAACGTCATTACACCATCTTCGGGGTGTGTTCCTACACTAGTTGCAGCACTATTTTTGAGGTGCATTGTTGCATTGTCTTTGATATAGTTTTAAATGAGTCTAGCTTGAGCTAGCTCGGGCTTGGCTAGTGTTTGAATCATTTGAAATTGCTTGTGTTTGAAATCAGCTTGTGTTCAAAATTGGCTCGTGAACAGTGTGTTCGTGATCAACTTGATTTAAATATTCTTATTCATATTTGGCTCAAAATTAGCTCCTTAAAATTAATTGGGAAAAATAAATGTAGGGTGTTATATTCAAACTTGCACCAACTCTGTGGTATAGAAGACGTAGAACTACACATGTTGTTATGATTTAAACTTATATTATTATATAAATAATATATATATAATTTCTTTATTTTGAGCTAAAATGATTCAAACACGAGCAAACAAAGATTTGTTTGTGTTCGGATTGTTTATAATTCAAGCTTAAAAAATTGTTCATGTTCGGCTCCTTTACTTAATGAAGGAGCCGAAAATAGCTACTACAACGAGCTTCTTTTATAGCCTTAGTCTTTGGGTTGGCGTTGTTACACCGTCTTTGAGGTGGGTTCTCGCACTATCTTCGGGTTGCATTGTTGCACTGTCTTCGAGGTGACATCGTTGCACTGTCTTTAGGGTGTGTTGCTGCACTATTGTTGGGGTGCGTTGCTGCATTGTCTAGTGTTTTGTTACTTTGTAATGTAAACCGAGATAATGTGATGCACATCACAACTCCACAATGGGTCTCACTGCAATGAGCAGAGGGCATCCAACAGTGTTTGATGTCGGCCGACCAGCGGTGGTCAACGGTTTTCGGCATATGCAAGAGCAAGAAGAATTCGCCAAATTTTTGGTACAGAAACGACACCGGGCTTCAACTCATTCTTTCGGTCCTTCTTCAGGCATATGTACAGGTATCCTCTCAAAGAAGGGGGTAGTGCTCTATTTCCTCCTTGCAAATAAGGAAGAAATACATAACACTCCATCTGATGACTTAGAGAGATTCCCTCGATCAAATGACTTTTACGTATATATGATTTCCTTAATGTTGTCATAATTTAGTGACTTTGGGCTTATTAGATTCATCTTGTCAAGAAACTCAATTTTACTATATGTTTGTTGGGAACCCTTTTGATCATCCAATTAGGTACTACAAGTTTCCAAAAATTGCTTAAGAGCTTGATCTGAGCTTGGTATGATTTGAATTTGACCAACTTTGGTGTCATTAGGTCTTTCTTGTCGAGTCAGTCAATTTGACTATAAGTTTGTTGAAATCTGAGTTTTGGATAATTTTTAATTTAAAATTAAATGTTTCTTGCTAAAAAATACTTCGAGGTTCGTGCCAATCGCATTGAGATTCATGCCAAAAGATAATTTGTTGATGACGTAACATCAAATATGATCAATTTTAATATGTAAATACATAGAAAATTAACATATAAATCCCCTTATGAATCTTCTCATATTTTCATGCTAATATTATTGTGTTAGAAAATTTTTTGCGGTTGAAAAATCTCAAATATTAGCTTGGTATAGTTTCTCAGCAAACACAAAATAAAAGTGTAAGAAACAACTAAAACTTCCGAGGGAAAAAATCCTAGAAATAAAAAATTCACGAAGCCTAGCTCTCTTTAATTAATTCATTAGGAAAGTGAAAGTACAGAGGCCCACTCTTCTGTTAAATTAGCGATGATGAGACAACAACAAGATGCTAAAATCACAATTACTTTGAAATATTCCGACAAATACCACTATATAGAAGTAGTGATAAAAAATATTATATTCGATGGTTATAACGATCATAGTTGGCTGCAACAACTGTTGTTGGTGACAACATTTGTCATTGGTGGCAACAACAACAATAGTCAGTTACAAGAGTCATATTTCGTGGCTATAACAATCGTAATTAGCTATCACAATCGTAAATGGGCTATAAATTCAATGATTTCTAGAAATCATTGGTCTTGTAGTTATTTTCAAATGTGCTGTTTTAGTTGTTAGCTCACTTTTTTTTCCTCTCTCTTTTTAAGTAAAGAATGTGGGCCTATTTATATTTTTTTAAATGAGTATTTTGGTAAGATTGGTCAACATCTCAAAACACTTCATAATGAACTTGAAATTAAATGACTTGGGACTCGTTGGATTCCTTTTGTCGAGTCGTTCAGACTAACTATAAGCATCCGAATTTTGAGACTAATTGACCTTTCGATGAATGCACAAAGGCCATTGGCTATACTTTAAGTGTTTGATCTAAGAAGATTTTTATTCTAATTGTATCACTTTCAGTGCTTTGGGCTTGTATTTTCATGATACTCAATTTAAGTATAAAATTGTTGAACTCAAAGCTTAAAAGATTTTAAATTTGAATTTGAAAGGCCTTTTATCCAAGATGCATTGAGATCCATTCTACCATATAAATTTTTTTGGTGATATATCAAGTATAGTAATTTATTTCATATAAAATAGTAAAAATAAATAAATATGATATTATTAAATTGAGTTTAATTAAATAAATTAAAATGAATCTTAAATTGAATTTGAATTGATTATCCAAAAAGAGATTATTATCAAGTAATTTTTTTCTCAAATGTGATTGATTAAGAATATAATAATAATTTTAAGATGTTGGGTTAGACTGATATGTCATGAATAAATTTCCAACATCAGACATGAAACTCAAGACATGACACAGATCTCGATACATTTTTCTGAGCAAGAAATGTTCAAGATATGATAAAAATTCGTCCTGAAGTTCGACTTCAACAAACTTATAGTCAAACATATCAATGAATGAGACACACTCAATGATTCCAAAATTTGTCCAATTTGAGTCAAATCAAGTCTCGATCAAGACATTAAACTGCTTGTAGAAGCTTTCGGGCATACTTAAAAGGTCAAACAAATACCAAACCAGATGAGCTTATATATGAATCAAACACCTCGACAAGATAAATCCAATGAGCCCAATATTACTTAATTCCGACGTCATTAAAACATTCAAAGGTCCATCAAATATCGTCTGATTGAAGAAATCTCTCCAGATCATCTAATCATAGTGGTTCATATTATTTCATTCATTAATTGCAACCGGGACTCTATAAATAGAGCTTCACCTCTCTCAAGGCGGGGGGAGAGAGCTTGAAGCTTTGAGAATGAGCTGAAGTCCAACATTGTTTATGCCACCGCCGACCACCAGTCATCGATCGTCTCCGATCACCAGACGTCGATCGTCGCCGAACATGACTCATCTGCCTTCACCGATCCGCATCGGCCATCGCTTACATCTTACGACAAGTGCATCTGTGCGCCGACTTTGTAGCTTGGAAGATTTTGTAACCCTTTTTCGGGTGTGGGACAAAGAATCATACTTATAATCTTCAGTTTATAGTGAATCTCTTCTGCCTGGCTATACCTCATAGTTTTTCACGTAAAAATTTTAGATATTTCTACTTATTATTTCTTTTATTTTAGTATATGTTGAGTTTTCATATAATACTAAAATGATAATTTTTTATTTAATCATCACAAATATTCTAGCATTTTTCTAGACTAGTAAAAAATATGCCAAAAAAATATAAAAACATTTTTTTTTTTTTAGCTTCAAGGAAAACCTTGAACGAAGAGTCTATCACCAATTCATGGACCCGATTTTCCTTTGGCAACTCAAATATTTAGCTCCCAATGCTGAAGCTTCCTCTTTCGTTACCTCATTAATTGCTGCGGTAAAGCGAGGAGCTTCAAAGGAGAAATAAGAGGAGAAGCAGAGAGAGCTATAGCCTTGCTTATTTTCAGCCTTTCCCTATTTGGTTGCGTTCCGTTTACCGTAAAGATTCCTTTGTCTTAAACCCTTTCCATCTCTGTTCTTTGCTAACTGATCGCCTTCTCTCCCCATTATGTTTCCTTCCAAACCCTACTGCCATAGTCTTCCTCTTTTTCTTTGAGGCACTGCCTTTAGTGCCCTGTATCTGGATTTAGAAAGTTGGCTTCTCTCCCAATCATTTTGCTTAAAGCTATGATCTTTTGCTTCAGTTCAAATCCATGGGAGGAAAAAGGAGTTAGCTTGGAGGATCTGGTCCAGTAGTTTTTAATTGGGCCACAAGGATTTGGTTTGCCCATACCTTTGCTGCCCTACAACTGGTTCCAGCTTCTAGTTTAAGGTATTGTTAAAGATGAGCGTTGAGGAGAAAATAGGGATCATAGGGGGAGACGAAGTTCCTGGAGAGAAGTTCCCCATTGGAATGCGCGTGCTTGCTGTGGATGATGATCCTATCTGCCTGAAGGTGTTGGAGACTCTGTTGATTCGCTGCCAATACAATGGTTGGGATACTATTTTTTTGCTTTTCAGAAGATTAGTTTTGGTTTTATGTTATCTTTTACCTGAAAATTTGAATCTTTGATGCTTCCATCATTTTTTGGTCCTTTTTCTTATATTCCAAGTTTCTGATCTTTATGATTTTTGGAGAGAAATTTTGTATCTGAATTTTTTTCTTTCAAAATCAGCTTGTCAATTTGTATCTTTATTTCATTTCAGTTACAACGACAAATCAGGCAATCAAGGCCCTAAACATGTTGAGGGAGAATAAAGCCAAGTTTGATCTGGTTATCAGCGATGTTCATATGCCAGACATGGATGGATTTAAGCTTTTGGAGTTGGTGGGCCTTGAAATGGACCTTCCTGTAATTAGTGAGTCAGATTTTCTGTTTTTTTTTTAATTTCATTTTTTACTTGCTTCTATCTCTGTTTTGAGATAATTTTGGTTTGCATAGAAGAACATTTTGATATCAGGTAACATCAAGAAGTTAACTTTCAACTAGAATCAATTAAAACTCATATACAAAGTGAAAGATTCTGCCAAAATTACCAGTTGTGTAAGCCATTTTATACATATTTAGCTGCTTTATGATTGAAAATGAGCAAAAGTATAATTGAGTTCAATTTAACTTAGATATCATAAGAAATTCACTGATCCAAGAAATCTTTTAAATTTAGTGCTGTCTGCAAACGGGGAAACTAAAGCCGTCATGAAAGGGATAGCTCATGGGGCTTGTGATTATCTACTCAAACCCGTTCGGATTGAAGAACTTAAAAATATTTGGCAGCATGTTGTGAGGAGGAAAAATTTTGATCAGATAGAACGTTCCGGTCTTAATATTGGCAAGGACTATGAGAAGGTCCAAGCTGCAAATTCCGAAGTTATGAAAGGTTTTGATGCAAATAGACCTATGGATTCTAACACAAAATTTAATAAGAAGAGGAAGGACTCGAACGTTGAGGATGAAGACGACTATGAAGAAGGCACTCATGAAACCGAAGACCCGTCATGCCACAAGAAGCCGAGGGTTGTTTGGTCTGTTGAGCTTCATCGCAAATTTGTTGCTGCTGTCAACCAATTAGGAGTTGATAGTAAGAGATTTTACATCATTAATTACAAGATAAACTTTTTTTTTTCCTGCTTTAGGTCTATATGATGCTAGTATATTTTCACTTAAATTAAAATAAAGTGCCAAAATTGTCTACCAATCGTTTTCGTGGGATCATATTAATCCCAGATTCTATAAAAATATCAAATTAGTCCACAAACTCTTTTAACTTGGGGCTGAAATAGTTCTCCGGGGGACTATTTCAGGCCATACTAAAAAAAGTGCATGGACTAAATTTGTACTTTTATAGCTCTGTGACTCAAATGACCACCTTGCAAAAAAGTCAAAGGGCTATTTTGACAGTTTTCTTCATTATTAAATATATTCTTTTTTATCATGTAAATGATGTTTATCATGCTTGATGCAGAGGCTGTTCCTAAGAGGATTTTGGATATTATGAATGTTGATAAGCTCACAAGAGAGAATGTTGCAAGCCATTTACAGGCATGTGTTAACAACTTTTCATTTTTTTTCTATTTTTAGCCTCATGATTTGTTTATCAAATTTAAATTATCCAATTGTTTTCCTAGAACATCAAAATCATTTTTTCATATGATGCATGATTCCTATCTTGTAGCAATGTGCAATCTTCCATGAGTTGCGGTCGACATTTTTCGTAATAAATCTTAAACTTGATATATATATATATATATATATATATATATATATATATAATTCTCCTATGACATTACAACACATGATATAATTGAACCAAGTTTTTGTTTTACTATTTATATCATCATATATATTCCCATTATTGTATAATACTAATCTGTGACACCTTTTGTATTACTTCATCCTCAACCATGAGTTAATTCACATCCATTGAAGTTGTTTACCATTTTTTTTCACTAATTCGAAGCCGCTTACCCCCTCAACTTCCAGAAGTTATTCTCGTGAGATAATTTTGGTTATGAATTGATTTTATTTCCATCTAATTTATGTTTCTTGTCATCATTTCTGTTCTTCCTTTACAATATTTTCTTATTTTCTATATCAGTGTTGGATCCTAACTTGTCCTTTTGGGAGCACGCCCCGAGAGTCGGAATTGAAAGAGGCGAGAGAGTAAGAACATACGAACATTCCCCCCACTCGGAAAGGGAGGAGAGAGCTTACTTTTATTCCTCTTGGGACCGCCTATTTAAATGGATCTAATTAGTACAATTAAGGGAGGTGAAAATTGTTATGACAACCGCTCATAAATTGAATAAATGCATATAATTTGAATTAATGACCTTCATAATGTTGACAAAAATAACGATTTATTTAAAATGACTTATGAGCTTGAATGCTGTCGGCCGGCGAGCGACCGGTCGTGTCAGTCGATCGATCATAATATGTCTTTGCCAAGAGTGGGGAATCAGTTGGTGTGAATAAGGTCGACCGTCTTGACAAGAGGTCCAATCAGTTGGTTCTGCAAGACCTGTTACTTTGGTCGGGCGGTCGACTGATAGGTCGAACCATTTTGTTTAGCGAGTCGTGGCTCACTTGCTATTTTGCTCAAGTCTTACATGACCCGTGTCTTGTCTTTTTGGTCAGTCTGCTGCCTTGGTCGAATCTTCCCTCTTGCAAGGTCTTGGGTTGATCTTGTCGCTGCCTGTGCGAAGTATTCGATGAGACTTGCTGCCGGGACAATTTGCGCCTTACCCTTTGACGAGTTTCATCGCTAATCAGTAGGAGACTATCTCTCGAGCTTTTACCTTTTTCGGTTTTTGAGACGCTGATTCTCATGCTTGACTTTGAATTGTCACTCAATTGCTTACTCTGGAGGGAAACTTTGTATTCTCAGTCATTCGTAACCTTTGAGATTTGTCCTGGTATTTATGGTGTATATATGTTAGTTCTCCGAGTTTTCTTGCTACTTGATGACGACAACTGCCATAGGAATAGGGAAATTATTAGTTAATCGTGTTACGACAAGCAAAAAAGAACAAATTAATAATTAGTTTTGCCTTTATTTTCATGCCCTACGTTCCTTATAAATAAGGTCAGGAATTGGGCTATTCATTTGTTGGTGATTTTTTCTGGACTAGTGAGTAGGCATCGTGTCGGGCAATATGAGCAAAAAGATGGTCGACCGAAGCCTACTAGCCTAGGAAGGATATCGCTCCCCGCCCTTACATCTTGTTTCAAAAGCAAGGTGGTTAGAAGGGGGAATAGGAGAGAGACAGACGACCCTGAGCCGACCGATCAGGTTGCTTCTTCCAAGGGACCCGAAAAGTGGTCGCTGAAGAGGCTTCTCCAGACACTAGCGGATCCTGGCCTGAGTGAGATCAGGCTTACAGTGGACCAGTTGGCCCTGTCCACGGAGGTGGAGGCTGACGATCGCAGTAGCCCGAGAGCGGAGGTGGCTGCTGGCCCTTCGCCACTACCCCTGGAGGAAAGAAGAGGAGTCACTTTAGTGGGAGAGGAAGGTCTTCCAATGTCTGGGTCTGAGCTAGAGAGGCTCATGGGTATGTAAAGAATTTCTTTGGACTTTGGATGACATAGTAACTTGACATTCCTTTTAAATGCAAATGTATCGATCGGGATGGAGGATATCGAAGGTGGCGGGTCGTCGAGAGATGTGGTCGACTCGCTTCCTATCATTGCCGCTGGGCCCCTTAATGTGATTGCCCCTCATTTTCCGTCGATCAAAGAGGGCAGAAGCTCCCAACAGGAACAAACCGTATGCCGGAGACTCCCCCTGGGTCGGTGGCGTGCAGGGTGCAGGAGATGGCAGAGGTTCTGCACCAGACAGTTGAAAACCCTGCCGATCCATCCACGCCAGAGTGGATGGCGTCTTATGTGTGTCTGGAGGCCACCTTTCAACAACAGTTAGTTGTTATTGTTCGATTGGAGGGGGAAGTCGCGTCGCTCTAAGGTTCCATGAACGACGTTCGTGTCGTGATGAGAGCCATTCACGATTCGACAGTTCTGAGTCGATTCCATAACGAGGCTAGCTGAATGGAGCAGATTAGGATTGGTGGAGAGATGGTTTTCCAGAGGTTGCTTAAGAAGGGTATGCTCCGTCGGAAGCCACGAAGGACCCTTTTATTAAACACTTTGTCTGAAACCTATAATAATGTTATTTGTAATAAAATAATATTTTAGAGGAATTTGAAATGACATGTGGTGTGCTACTCATCTTTATAAGACCCTTCATTATGCGTGCATGCCCTATAAATAGGAGTAGAGATTGCTCTTTTCAATTTTTGCATTATGCTCTCTGAGTTTTCTGATCTTTTCTCCTCTATCTTTCGTTCTTTTTGTTCGACTGCAATGACTCCAAAGTTTTTTCCGGTTCTCTTCGGTACCATGTGGGCGAACGATTCCTCCTTTCTTACGGACCGAGAGGTGGAGAGCCTTCAGGAGCGTTATGTTTCGGTTACCCATATTACCCTTCTCAGGATGCCAGCCGCGGGGCGCTCGACGTACCCTTGTTAGCCCCGAGCTGGTGTTCTATCAGGATCAATTTAGGTACGACCTCTGGTAGCCCCCCTATGGTCGAAGCTCACGAGTGTGCTTACCAAATACGGTGTCATTCCAGCCTAAATTCTTCGGAACCCCGTTGCAACCATCATGAATTCGTTATATTTCGTTGCCGTTTTAGAATCCCTTGTATGATCGACATTTTCAGCCACTACTCCTTAAGGTTGACAAAGAGGGTTTGTCATGTTTTCGCTTGGGCGAAACCTTCATTTGCTCGGTATAAAAAATAAGATCGAGGACTAGCGAAAAAAATTCTTGGTTGACTTTATGTCCAGTGACTAGGAGATTGTCACTTGCCCGCGGGAGGTGGTCAGCAGTAAGCCGAGGGCCTTACCGGTTGATCTGGAGTACGTCCAGGAGGTGTTGGAAGAGAGTCCAATGTTAGTCCCTTAGTGTACTGTGGAAAGGGTGGTGGATCGAGTGATGGAAGGAAAGATGACCCCAGACGATTGGAGCGTTTTGGAAAGAACGAGGCCGCTAGAGCGAAAGCAACAAAGGAAAAGCAATGGTGGAAGTTGAAGGTTGATTCTTTCCGTCAGACCTTAATGACAGGTACCACTCTTGATGTCGCGCGCCCTAGTATCGGGCGATTTATAACTTCCGTTTATGGGACAACGATCGTCGTTCAAGACATGGTGACCAATGAGTTAACCATAATTGCACAATCTCATTCGGTTATTGCAAGGCGAAGGAGCGAGAATGGGCTCCAAGGAGGCTCAAAGGGGGGACACAGCTTAAGGTCCTTGCTCCGTTGCGCGAGATGAACCGATCTTCGCTTCTCCGTTGAACATCCGACTCGATGCCACTTACTTGGCTTTGGTTGAGAGGGCTAGGGCAGTCGAGCCTCTCGTTAGTTCGGTCGGTTGCACTTCAGAGGGTTCTTCTTATTCTAGTTCTGAATCTTCACCGTCTTCGGAGGTGGAAACCGTCCCTCGAGAAGGGAAAAAATCGGTGGAGAGTGCTGACGTTCTGGCCCTTCGTTCGTTGGAGAGGAAGCATGTGGACCCTGATTGGCGTTTGCCAGAAGGGGGTGAAGGATGGCTATGGAAGAGTGTTGACGAACGGTTCAACTTTTTTGGATGTTTTGAAAGACTGGCTTCCCTTGTCGACCGACACCCAACAAATGCCGTCTCTCTTGGCAGAAATGACTTGGTCTTTGGCGTTTCAGGCGGAGCTCAATGGACTCTCTTATGAGAAACTTCTCGAGCGCGTCTCTCGATTGCACCTGGAGGGGAGCTAGGCTTCTCACTCCTCGGGACTTGCTTTTCTGAAAAAGGCAAATTCCTTGTGGACAACCAAGGAGAGCCTGTTAAAGTCCCAAGAAGAAGTTGCCCGCCTTGTTAGTGATCTCAAGAAGGCTTGCGACGACCGAGACTTTGCCAGGTTGAAGCAACAACAAGCCAAACAAAAGGAGGAGCAGTTGAAGAAGGAGGTCGCCGAACTTAAAGGGAGATTGGAGTCGATCGTTCTCTGAGAGGAGTTTGCTGAACAACTTAGGCTAGTGATCAAGTATGCTACCCAATGTTACGCCCATGGTTTGGTCGAACCGAAGTTTTCTGACCCATTCGAGTTCAATGCCTTGATCCCCAATCATTTTGCTAATGTCTCGGAGGAGGGTGATGGCTCAGGTAGTAGGAGCGAATCTCCCGGTGGCCATAGCGAAGACCAATTGGCTACTCGACAGTTTTTTTTTTACTTGAAAGCTTGTTGGCATTATACAAGAATATTTGTAATTTTTTCCTTGCAATAATTAGAAGAAACTTTTTGCCTTTCCTAAAAAGAAAAAAAATTTGTTTTACCTGGGCCAACCCATGGATTCTGAGAAATCGATTAATCACAATACTTCGATCGGTTTAACTTTTGTTTATTCCTTCGTTTGCGCTGTCGTCTTTTTGAGTGGGTCTCAATCACGATCAATCTTTTTTTCTGGCACGGATCTTGTTGTTAACTGAGAGAGTGATGAACATGGTTTTTGGTGGCAACTTTCACTCCCTTTTTGTCGATCTTGTTGCTAATAAAGAGAGAACTGCCCCTAGACAGCCTACTGTACAGACTCCACATCGGCCCGCGACCGGAAGGTGTCAAGTTTGATCGACTATACTGTGTCTGATCGTCCATCATCTAGGGGGATTGGTTGTGCTATCAATTTTTCCAAAATTGCGGGGTCTCTTTACAATGTCATGCGGTCGCTTTTCTGGACCTCCTTGGGACTTACCCTAGAATTGCGGGGTCTCTTTACAATGACTTTATCCCTTCATCAGCCGCCAGGCACAGATGTTGTCGTTGCCCAAGGGGGTGTCCACTTAGGACATGTAGGGGGACCATGTACCTGTCTCGCAGATCTTGTCACTAGTGAGCAGGAAAAAATGCCCCGAGCGTCCCGACCCGTGTGACTTTTTGGGGACAGTCCTGACCGAGAGATGGCTTAGCTTTTTGATCGTCTTGCGGTCTTCGATTGCTCGCATTTAGCGTTTGGCCTCCATTATTTCCCTGAGTTTATCGGGCAAGGCTTGAGATATACCTGGTTGGGCTCAGTTTCCGAGTATCGAGAATGGGCTCATTGAACTAATGCCTTTTCTGGGTAAGGGGTGCTTTAAAAGCCTGTTTGCGATGACATCTCTTTTCTTTTTCGAGAAATCAACCGTCGAGACGTCCCTTCAATGTGCAGAGCTATCATCGTTAAGTTGGTCTTTTGCATGTTTTTTTGTGGATTGGCCCCACTTCAAGTCATTAATCCTCACCACTATATAAAGGGGAGGAAGTTTTTTATCTCCTCACCTTTTCATCATGTGCATTGGCTTTGCAAAAATTTGGTGAGGTTGGCCGGTTCGTCGCTCGGTCAGAAGTGGGGGTGATCTTCAGTCGATGGGCGCCGAAGGACCTTCGAGACCCATGCCTCTTTAAATTCTTTTTTCTTTGAGTTGTGTGTCTACGGGAGGGATTTTTTTCTTCCCCCGAGTCGAGGTAGACCCCCGACTAGAAATTCTTCCCGCGGATAGAGGTAGTAGTGGACTTTCGGGAATGGTGGAGGTGAGGCCACTTCCCTGGGAGGTCGATACGTCCGTTCGACCGTTGCCGCCAAATGTAGGAAGTTTTTGGATCCTTGGATCCTAGTGGTCTAGGGGTAGAGCATGAGCGACAACGGTTTCTCCTCTCGTTGTCTCGAACTGCTCCTCATCGCGGGAGAAGTTCAGAAGAGAGTGAGAGTTCGAGCGAGGGCCCCTAACCTTTTTTGTTTCGGCTACGTTCTGCTTCAGATCCGTACTTGAGAAGTAGCTAGATGCAAAAGAGGTTGGGATGGGGCCGAGCGACGAGAACGTGGAACAAAGCCGAAATTCTTGGGGGGAAGAAGCCGGCAGACTTAAAACAAAGTTTCGGGCTGTGGATGAACCTTCGCGGCAAATGTGATGATCCTTGGATGAAGCATTCGTACAACATATTCCCAGGGAGGGTCACGTTCGCCCAACAGTGTGTTGCCTAGATAGATGAACTTTTAGTATTCTTCTCTCGCTGGTCGCGACGGTCGAGCTTTTTTCTCTTCTTCCCAACGGTGGTTGTCAAGATTTTTGCTCCAGGGGATGTTGGATCCTAACTTGTCCTTTTTGCGAGCACACCCTGAGAGTCAGAATTGAAAGAGACAAGAGAGAGCGAGAGAGTAAGAAGACACAAAAATTCCCCCCACTCGAAAGGAGAGGAGAGAGCCTGCTTTTATTCCGCTTAGGACCGCCTATTCAAATAAATCTAATTAGTACAATTAAGGGTGGTGGGAACCGTTATGGCAACCGCACCTAAGTAGAATAAACACCTATAATTTGAATTATTGACTATCATAATGTTGATAAAAGTAACGATTTACAATGACTTATGAGCTTGAATGTTGTCGGCCGGCGGGCGACCGATTGTGTCGGTCGACCGACCAAAATCTGTCTCTACCAAGAGAGGTAATCAGTTGGTGTAAATAAGGCCGACCATCTTGACAAGAGGTCTGGCCGTTTGGTTCAACTAAACCGGACTCTTTGGTCGGGCAAATGACTGATGGGTTGACCCGTTTCATTTGGCAAGCCATGGTTCACTTGCTGTTTGACTCCAGTTTTACAGAGTCTGTGTCTTGTATGTCTGATCGGTTTACTACCCTGGTCAGATCTTGCATCTCACAAGGTCTTGAGGGGATCTTGTCGCTGCCTGTTTGAAGTATTCGACGAGATTTGCTGTCGGGATGATTTGCGCCTTACCCTTTGGTGGATCTTAACGCTACTGAGTAAGAGACCATCTCCGGAACTTTGACCTATTCTGGGTTTAGAGGCATGGATTCTCATGCTTGGCATTGAATTGTCGGTCATTCGCTTACTCTGGAGGGAAACTTCGTATTCTTAGCTGTTCGTTATCTTTGAGATTCATGCTTGTAGTTCATGTGTATACAATCAGTAAAATATTCTAATCTCTCACTTCGATGTTTCTTATTGCAGAAATACAGACTCTACCTTAAAAGACTAAGTGCAGTGACCACCCAGCAAGCTAACATGGCTTCATCTTTAGGAGGAAGAGATATGTCTTTTGTGCATATGGGTTCATTTAATAATTTCGGGACATCCCAAGCGTTGACAACTTTCCAACCAATTGGAGTGTCAAATAGAACGGACCCAAACTTATTAGGCCCACCCAGGGTCGCTCTTGGAATGGTTCAACTCGGTCGAACACAGAACAACACGAACAATCCTGTGAATGATATCTCTAAGTTTCAGAACATATCCGTACCCATAAACCAATGTGAAAATTTGTTTGAGGGCATCCCAAGATCATTGGAGCTCGACCGTCTTCAACAACAACCAAAAAGAATAAATGAATCGAATAATCGCTTGCAAGGTGCTTTCTCTGATGCCTCTAACAGCAATTTCATCAGCTCGACGAACAATTCTTTGTTATTGCAAGGTAATCAATCTCCAGTTTCCATACCATCTTGTGTAGCTAATCGACATGAGATGAGCCCTGTCATATCTGCTCGTTTTCTGGATCTCGGTAAACGCAATGAATCATGGCAAAATGCTCCATCTTTGAACACGTATAGTGGTGACAGTTTGTTGGCCGGAACCCCCTATAGTAATGATAGTTTGACTTCGAGCAACACGAGAGCTACCCTTGCTTCGACAGTCCTGCAGATTCCTGGAAATCCTTCGAATATTTCTTCGGACAACTTAGTGGTGCCAGTTCAGAGATCTTTAGTTGGACAAGATGTGCAATGCCAAACCAGTTCAGGAATCACAGATCCAAAATTCTTGAGTTTCAAAAGTGTTGAGCAGAAATCAAATGATTCCAAACAGAGATGTACAGTTGAAACAAATATAGCTTTTAGTTCTTCATCCAACGCCACATTTACAAATCAAACTCTTCTGAATAATGTTGCTGAAAGTCAGGGGTTGAAAAATCAAAGTTTAAACAAAAAGTTTGATTTTAATTTGATGAACCAGCCCAGTTTTGATACTGCTTTCAACACACAATATGGCAAGACAGACAAATCAAATTTTTATAATGGGCTTACATTTAGTGAAGATAACTTGTTTGGGGTTTCGAAGATGCAGGGTGGGTTTGGTTCCAACGGTTGCAATTTTGATGATCTAATGAATGAGATGATCAAGTCGGTGAGATCTTATTTCTCCTTTGCTCAACTCTTTATTAACAATCTTATTATTATTTTTTCCTTCTGTGTAGATTTACTGATCATATTGTTAGGCGAGTTTACATACGTAGCACAATTCTTATGTATTTTCCTGTCACACCTAAACTTTTATATTTACATACATATGCATGGAAAGGTGTCTTTCACTTTTAAGAAGTGCTGACAGTGTTTTTTTTGATGTGATATTGGAGATTAGAGTGCAATGTGTGAATATGGAACTTTTGGTGTTAAGATATGTAAATACATAAGAATTGTGTCTATGTATGTTATTGGCTCTTTAAAAGAAGTTGATTCTGTAATTCATTTGCCACAATTTTCGTGAATAGTTTTTACATTTATGCAACAGCATGCAATAAACATTTTATTGTGTCTGAATTTACATGAATGGAACAGTCTATTCTGTTTGGCATTAATACTTAGTTGATTCTTTCTATTGAATAATTCTTACATTATGCCACCCTTGCAAAATTTTGTTATCACTTCATGTTCAACAAGCGTTAGAATGACTGAAATTCCATCCATTTGCTAGTTCATTTTGCAAATATTTTTTTGTCTTTTTTACCTCTTACGTGAAAAGAGGTCTTCTTTGCAAAAGATAACATTGTCAAGTCATTTCGGTTGTTGTGCATGGTAGATGCATAGCTTTTACTAAAACATTCTATATGACTAGTGTATTGAAATTGATTGTTTCCAGCATATTTATGCAACATTAATTAGATTAACACATAGTCTGTGCCATCATAAAAAAGGCTTGTCAAAGTGAAGATAAGTTCTTAATTTATCGTCGTCTAATCAGAAGGCAGAATCTACAAGACCAATTAGATATGGATTTAACTAATTATTTTCATATTTGATTTCGAAGCTATTGATGTCCCTTAAATAGCTAAACAACTATTTTATTGATACAATTGCATTTGCATGTCAAATTTTTGTTTGTATTCAATCTTGTCTTTGAGACTAACTGAATATAACATGTCCAGGGATCGATAATGTCAGTCTATCTACAACTTTTATTGAACATTTTAAGTTAATCACTATTGCATGTTCTTAGGCTTATCAAGTATTTATAATTATTTTATTACATAATACAGTACAAATTAATCAAACTAATCCGTATCACTTTTGAGTTAAAATCTATGTTAATGAATTGTATAACGTAGGTACTCGTGGTTTAGGCTCTATTAAGGAAAAAATGCAAGATGTTTTAGTAGAAACAACCACAACGGAAATAATTGTTCAGAAAATCTCTTCCATTCATTTCAGATTCGGGCTTATATAGAACTTTATAACATTTTATACAAATAAATCCCTAAAGTGATTCTATATGTCCTATTTACAAATTGGACCCTAAACTTAGAACAATTCTCAACGAAGACCACCATCTTTATTGTTGATGTTTAAACATGTGACGGTGTCGGTTTTTAGTTTCATATCGGTTAGTCGAAAATAATGCTAATGTAGCGATATCAAAAAGTTGACCCTCATGTCTCGGCTTTCGATTGTGTTGAAAATGAATTTGAACTTTGTGTATCGGACCCAACTTCGGTCTTCTTTTATTTCACTCTATCTATGTAATGACTTTCTATGTTGAATAAGTGAGGTTTTACTTTATATTCACTTTTGTTGATTGTTCATTATACTCAAAACATCTACAAACAATTTATATTTTTTATATCCCCTTCTACTATGAACTGTCTCAGCTCGACAGCTAATTGTTGATACTTGAATTGCAGGAGAGAGATGACATAGGATTCATCGTCGATGGAGAAATAAGCTCTGATCTCTTTTACTTGAGCACTGTTTTATGAAAAATTTTCATTTGTTTCCCATTTCTCTGCTGTATAGTCAGCCATTAGAGGATGGCTGCAAAGCTCTGAGCTCTTTGCTTGATATATTGGCTTTCTTAGACTTTTGTTCTAATTAGGCTTTGGCTTTCCGGAATGAAGCATGAATAGAAAGCTATCAAACCTCATCATGGAGTGTTAGTTTTTCATTTTTTTTTATATTTTTTCAGCCCAATGGTTGATGTTGTATTTAAATATTGATATTGGTGTTCAGTGAATGGATGAGATTGGGTGTTGAGGATTCTCAAAGAAGGATTTGGTTGCAAATTTGTTTTAGTATGTGGTTCTGCTTGTTGGCTTAATGACTGTTTTGGTAACTGTAAGAGCATTACATGAAATAATTGGGCTGAGCTAGTGGGGACAGGGGCCATCAGAGCCCACACTTTGCACCCATGGTTGTAGGTTGATTATTATTATTATTTTGATTGCATATATAAGCACAAAATATACATGTAGTTATGAATGCATAAGTATAAAATGTTAATAGATTAATGTTTTAGTATTGCACGAAGATCTGATATAAATATAAAATAAGTTTTCAAAGAGAAAAAATTGGAAATTTTAAATTGAAAATACTAGAGGGAAAAAACCCTTGGACATGACCTAATCTAATTTGGTTTATATTTTAAGTTATGAAGTCCCACCTTTTTTCTATGTGAAGAAGATGTGGTTACAAGAGTTCTATGAAGTTGCAAAAAATCAGATGACAATAGTCTTGAATGATAACTAGGCTAGCTATAATAGTCACAAAATAGTAGTTGGAGTGTAATAGCCTCTAAAGGTGATTGACAATGTCAATGGTCGCTAGCTTTAAGCTTCATTCAAGTGTGTGAACTTTGCTCTTAGTTTCTGTCTTTTTCTTATGTTGAAAATAAGGACAAATTTATAAAGTTTTAGGATAGCATTATGATAAATTCAGCCAGAATCCCAAAGCGCTCCATCATATAGTTTGCGTTGATTCTCTTAATTATGGATAAAGTTTTTTTTATTTTAGTGCATAATGACATCAGAATTGAATAATTTTTGTGCTCGTTTGATTCTTCTTATTGAGATGTTCGATTTGATTATAAGCATGCCAAGTTCGAAAATCATTTGAAATTTTAATTAATACTTCAAAATTTTAATTATACTTCAAGTGCTTGATATTGGCTTATTTGAATTTCGATTGAATCACTGTTAGTGTCATTAGATTTGTATTGTTGAGATATTTAGTTTGAAATAAAGTTGTTGAAATTGGTGCTTGAATAATCTTGAATTTAATTATGAATGTTTTTATTCAACATGCATCGAGATTCATGCTTAATCAAGCGAATATTTTGGTGACATATTAATCTCTAAATTTATTATCAATAATTATGGATAACTATAATGAATGGCCTCTTTTTTGGACTTCTCTCTTCTTAAAAGGAAATTATCACCATTTAGATTTTTGATAGTATGATTTTAAAATATAAGATTAACGACAAATTTTTCAAAGCCGAAATAAAGCTAATGATATGAAGATAAATATAAAGCCAAAGCATAGCATAACCAAAAAGAGAGCAACACCACAAAACCTCTAACTAATTAAAACCTCATTGAAGGATTATCATACTCATCCTCTGCAAGCTCAATAAAGTATCAACAAATTTAAGGATGCCTTAATGCTCTTAATAACAAACAAATTCTCATCAAGACAGTTTGAGGATCATACTCATACTCTCCAATAATTCTATAATCATTGTTAGCATTATTAGATTTCTATTTAGTTCTTCTAATTATTCTTCAATGTAGCATTGTTAAAGCCTTAATTGGATAGAAAAGAACAATCACGATCATCCTATGTGGCATAATCTTAAGAAAATAAATTATATATATATTCGGTTTTATATATATATATATATATATATATATATATAGTGGAGGATGTCCATCTTGGTTATGAAACTAATTTGAGCCAATAGCCACTTTGAAACATAACATATGACTGCAATATTAGTCTCAAATGAAATCAAGACACCTAATGCATCTGTCAATACAATCTACATTGGTGACTATAGTGGGATTATAAGCATTAAAATAGATGGATTGACACAACGGTTGAAGAGTCCTCAACAATCAATCCATTGCCTATACTATTATGATTAAATCTACTTTAATGATGAATTTTAATATTGTTTTTAAAATTTATCTTAAGCTAAACACAATACCTAAGTAATTCATTTTAGAAAAAAATTGAGTACATCCACACCATTATTATGGATTTACATATCTAACATCTATATATAGTTTGATATTTATATTTATAGCTCATTGATATTAAACATCTATGAAAAAAAAAAAATGTGTATTTCACTTTTAAAAGGCTAGCAGCTGTGATATTATGTTACGTGATGACAAAGATTTGTGCATGTATGAAACTATAAAGATTTAGGGTTTAGGGAGATATGAAAATATATATAAATAGTGTGGCATGCATGTGAATGCTCCAATATATGTATCCTCAAGGATTAATCCTTGCCAAATAATAAGTGTTTACTTATAGAATTAAGTGCAACATACTAAACTCTTTGTATTTATTATTTTGGAATAAAGACTATTATATCATGAATCAAATTCATGATCATAAGCACCATAACTTTCTCTTTTAACCAATGTGCCTCAAGTCCTTTCACAATTAAACCTCTTGTTGAGAAATTATGGCAAATAAACGTAAGAATCAAAAACCAAACAATCAAGATCAAATACAGAGTTTTAATGAGGTTTGACAAGATGCCACGTCTTCGAGAGCAAATAGCGGTGGCTGCTTTTTCGGTTTCACGAAAAATAGTACATATCCCTTAGGATTACAAATACAAAATACATACATATCGTACACTAGGGTTATATATATATATATATATATATATATATATAACCCTAGTGTACTATATGTAATTACAAAATTATCCTTGTACCGTAACCTTCCTTGATTAAATAGATTCTTCAGCTCTGTTCCGCTCGCAAGCTCCGCTCCACTGGCACATTTCACTCCACTCTAGCATCTGTCCCTTATGTAGTATATGAGTTATACCTAACACCTCTATTAACTCCTTTTCTACGTAATTGTTGAGTAGATATCCGAGATGATTGCCATTAATATAAAATTAACTTGAGCACTTCTAATAGATTAGGAGCCATCCAAGACAAAAAAAAAAAAAAAAAAAAAAAAAAAGGAAATTTTTGCACATATACCTTTATCCACCTAAATAATAATAATAATAAAATAAAGATTTGCATGCATAATGTACGTGCAGAGGGAATTACATTCCCCCCAACAGCATTAAATTCAGTATTATAAAAATATAGAGAAAACCATAGTAGGCTTTGCATAGTTTGAAAAGAATAGAAAAAAGTTGGAAAGGAACGGCTGCAAGTGAAGGGCGGCTTTGTTGCCCGGAAAGAAAGGGACCGGAGGACTGTAGACAAAGAGCATTCCTAGCTTGTAATAATCATGCCGGCCTAATGCAACCTTGAGCTTTCGTGTCATGCATGCAACCACGTAAATCGCATTATTATTTAAGGTCCAAAGTCAAAGCATAATACTTTCCTTTTCTTTTCTTTGGATGATAAGGAATAATTGGAGTTTGATTTTTTAATCAACTCAATTTTATTTGATTTTGTATAATTGGTTGAAAATGAATATGATTTTATTCAGTTGTGATGCGCTTGATGATAGTTTGATTGCGTTTGTATATACGTGTTGTGGGTTGCGTGTTACCATATTTGTGATGGTTGTTAAAGTTTTTATCTTTTTAGTAATGAACTATGTGTCGGTCGATCTTATTGACTATAATAGATTTTGGTATTGTTGTATGTGATATGGGAGCGTTAGTCAGTGTTTATATTGACGTTGGTAGTTAGATTTGTTGGAGCAAAAGAATGTCAATGTAAGTATCGATGATGACTAATGTCAGCCTTTTTGGCAATTATGGATGTCAGCGTTGGTGTGAAGAATGATGCTGGCATTGATGTTAATTTGAATGTTGACTTTATTTATAATGTTTTTTTATTTAAAATTTGAATTATATGATATTTTCTTAGCATTTTAGTGAGTTGTTATGTGACAACGAAACCTAAGGAAAATAGGATGAGTTGTTAAAGAGTGAAAGTTGGCACTAGTTATAAATCAAGAAAGGACAACACAAGGTGTGTTATGTTACATCACAGAATGCTCTAAAGTTAATTGACAATGGGCTAACTCACCTTCCAACTCATTTCCATTGTATTAGGAGCAATGTTGGCTGAGTAGGAAAAAATATTGCAATAGGAGCCTGAACACAATTGTGCGTTCGGACTCCAATGAAATTTTACCACGTGTAAAATGGTGAACCCATTGTAAAAAAGAGATAAAAGTGTATTTTGGCGTGTGACCCGGCCCCAACTAGCCCAAAAATTAGGAAAGAATATAGTGCACTGTTCAAAATCCAAACGCACTGTTCAAAATTTGGCTTATAGTTCAAAATCGAGCTCACTATTTCATTTCCCACAAAAAAAAAAACAAATGTTTTGTTGGTGGCTGGAAGGTTTTCTTGCAGTTCTCCAGTTAGTGTTAAGAAGATAAACCAGTGTTATTTGTGAACCACACGTTAAGTGAGAAATATTGAAGATGAGATATAAAAATAATAGTGAGAAATTTGAAATGGATGTGAGTTTTGCTGCATTTAAAATGTTGACATTAATTTTTGTTTGCTTGATTTTCCTTGTACTCTGAATCAATGGTATTATTTTACTTTTCCAGATTTTTTGTGATGATTTTGTGGTGTTATTGTAGAATTATTCTGTTAGCAATGTTCATTTGGTGGTATTTACTGTTATTGTTGATTATTTTTGGTATTGTGGTGATTTTGAGGTGACATTGTGATCTTATTTTGGTAGGATTGTTTTATTTTTCTGGTGGTATTGTAGTAGTTTGTAGTGTTATTAGACTGATATTCTGGCTGTATTGTGGTGAGAATGAGGTTGTATGTTGTTCAAATTGTGGTGGGATTGTGGAGGTATTGCGATGATTTAGTAGTGGTAGTGGTATTGTTCTAATATTTTGGTGATATTGTAGTAGTCTGTGACGTTATTGAAGTGGTATTGTGGTTGTATTGAGGTGTGATTGATGTTGTATTTTGTTCCTATTGTAGTGATTTTATGATGTTATTGTGATGATATTGTGGTTGTATTGTGATAAAATTGTGGTTGTATTGTGGTGTTATTGTGGTGGTATTTTTCTTGTATTGAGGTGGGATTAAGTTGTATTTTATTCATATTGTGTTGGTTTTGTAGTGTTTAAGTGATATTAATGTGGAGGTATTGTGATGGTTGGTGGTATTAAGTTAATTTTGTGGTGGTATAGTCCTATTATTCTAGTGGTATTGTAATAGTTTGTGATGTTATTAGAATAGTATTGCGGTTGTATTTATGTGGGATTGAGGTTGCATTTTATTCCATTCTCCTATTCTCATTTTTTTGAGTTGTGCAACATTAAAAACAATAATGAATCTCATTTTCCTTTAGCGGGACAATTAAAGTGGGAAGAGGGCTGCACAAACTTTTGCTTGAAATGATTAGCCACCTACTTAAAGTTAAGCCTAATCCTTCCTTTCTTTTATAGATTTATTTAGCGAGTGCAACCTTTTTGTGTGCAACAGTAGTAGGGGCAAGGCCAAATCTCAACTTCCCTAGGAATACTATTCATGCTGTAACTTATTGTTTAAATAGTTCTATTGAATATTCATAATTAATTAAATCTATGAAAGAAATGCGAGTAATATATATATATATATATATATATCCCTATTTATATGTACTCAACCTCCATGAACTTCATCATATATGTAACTCTTGATTGCTATAAAATAGGCTCACCGCCTCCTAATATCAAATGTCATCAAGTTCAAATTAGCTTAATTCCAAACACCAATATATAGGCTTTCAATACCAACTTATTTTTCAAAAAAGGATTTTTATTTTAAAATTTATTAGTTCTCCAATAACCCAAAAAAATGTAGATGGTTTCACTATAATTTGATAAAATTAGATAAACAAATTTGCACTATGCAATTGATAAAAAATATATATATGAGAAATTTCCCAAAAATAAGAAGACATGTGTTCTACTTAACTTGCTAGAATATATTTATATAAAAATTATAAAATAAACTTTGCATTACATAAATTACAAGAAAAAAGTTATATTTTAGTTTATTTAAATTAATCTAATTATTTTGATCTGAAAAATATGTCACACTGATTAATTTTGTACCAAAAGTTCCTAATCTATTTCTACTTTCTTACCTTAGGTAGAGAATGAGATAGAAAATTCAATCCGCACATCTATGAATCCCCTTCTCATAATTACATTACTTTATTCAATATTAGCAAACATGTACCTCCAAATTGGGGTAAAAATATTAGGTACAGAGTTTGCATGCATGCAGGCTCCTTGTACAACTGTGTTGTATGTACAAAAGTGTACAACACGATTGTACAAGAAATCCATACGCATGTGGACTCCATACCTAATAATTTTTTAGAAATTAAGATACTGCAGAGATATTCCATACACACCTTTAACCACAAAACATAATTTTAAAAATAGTAATATACCCCTTCTTCTCTGTCAACTTACTCATCTTCTTCAACCTCACCCTTTCTCCTTAATTTTATACCTCCCCACTCTTTTTCCACTCTCTTTGAATGGCCAAACAAGAAAAGAACAAGACCAATACCAACTTTGATAATCAAAAGGTTATGATCACTAGGACAATGGTTGTCCATCCAAGCTCTCCTCTTCCTCAACAGAAAGTCATCCTCCTCTCTAACTTAGACAGAAAGTGCCCACATCTCATGTACTTGGTGTTCTTTTACGAATCATCTCCACCCCACAACATGTTATTCAATTTATTAAAGCATGGTCTTGAGAAGAGTCTGTCGGATTGGTTTCCAGCTGCTGGGAGATTTATTATTAATCCTGATAATGGAAAGCTTAATCTTTTATGCGACAATAATTCTGGTGCACTTTTGGTTGAAGCTTTCACTAAAGTTCACATCTCCGAGCTGGGTGACCTTTCTCAATATAATGAATTCTATGAGAGGTTGGTGGTTAGCTCTCCCTTCTCACCTGCCAATATATCTGAGATGCCTCTTCTTGTTGCCCAGGTAAAAATAAATTATTTTTAAAAGCACTTTGCAAGCTAGTAATTTTATAACTCTTTCTCTTATTCTCTGAGGGAATTACTTGTTATAGAGACTTTTATGAGGAATTCCAAAGCAACATGTGTATATTTATCTTGGTGATTGTTGCATGAGATCATCACAAATTAACTAGCTTTTATGATGATTTGAAAATTTTTTGAGGAATTTCTAATGGTGATTACTTGGAGTATTTTTGTTTTAACTTAATTAGGTTTGAAATTTTCTATAATGAGTTCCTAATAAAGATTGCTATAAGGAATTTCAAATTATGTATATCCATTATTTTTTATTAAGATTTATGTCTTTCTATTTTTCTGGATAGAAATTTCTTAACAATAATTCTTTGTTGGCAAATAAAATCACTTGTCTAGTTTCATAGCTAGTTTATCTCTCTCTCTCTCTCTCTCTCTTTCTCTCTCTCTCTTCTTAGCTTGGAGCTTATTATGAGATTACTATGACAGTCCCAAAAACACATAGAATTACATATTAGACCATCCATTATTGTATGTTACTCTTAACTATATCACTATATTCATACATAATATTATATCAAGTAAATAAATATTTTAAAATATAGTATGCAGTACGACAACCAAACTTGTTTCCTAAATAAACCACATGCATGCATATCAAGCAATTTCACATTTATTTCACCTCTCTCTCTCTCTCTCTCAAAGCTAAATATGTTTCTATCTCTTCAACCAGGTGACTAAATTTGGTTGTGGAGGGTATTCAGTGGGAATCGGAACAAGCCATTCTATATTTGATGGGGCGGCAAATTTCAACTTCATTAAAGCATGGGCTCATAATACAGCTGGAAGAGCATCAAAAGAGGAGTTAGAGTTCTCATGGTTTAAACCAGTTCATGAGAGAGGAAGACTTCTTGTAGCCAGCAAGGGACATGGAAAAGAGAAGAAGCTGCAAGCTGAAACTCAAGGCAACATTATGACGACGAGGGTGATAGCATTTGATCATTTACACCAACTCATTATGCAGACTTCAAGCTCCTTAAAATCACCAGTGGATCCTTATAATAGGAGTACTTCAAGTGCTCAACAGGAAGAGTTTGTTCTTAAAACTTTTAGTCTGAGTGGTACTATGGTGGAAAAACTCAAGAGAGAGGTAGCTGGTGGAAGTAAGTTTGATGGTGGTTCTTGCTCTTCATTTGAGGTTGTTGTAGCGCATCTATGGAAGGTAATTCTCTCTCTCTCTCTTTCTCACCCTCTCTGGATGCATGAAGCGTATTTCTCATAAATGAGTGCACAACCCTAAAAATTCTTAAGTGCAAACGTCAGGATGACAATATAATGATAAATGGGGAGGTCATGTATACATGATGTGGCCTCCCCATACATCTAACACTGTCCATATTTATAGTTCCCGTACAAACATAATAATATCTCATAAAACACATTGCATATTTACACACATAAATTGCAGAAGATAGAAAAAGTATAATACTCAATCATTGTTTAAACACATTGTTTTCAAAAATGTTGTTAAGGTTTTGTAAATAAGATATTTAATAGTTATGATAATTGCTAATGATGATGATATGATGCTAATGATGATTTATTTGCAATCAAGAATGTGTGTGCATGGAATAGATGTTAGAATATAGAAACAAATCAAATGTGGTATTAATTAATTGAAAAACATATATATTAGTACTCATCACTCTTAATTAATTATATGTTGATACCATTAAATATGCAACTTAATAATACTATTCTTTATCTCTATAGGAGAGCTGTGGGGATCTAATCTAAGAAAACAAAAACTATGCATTGAGAATAGTGTTCATCTACACAAATCTCACATTGATTTATAATGTCTTCTTTTCTAGTAATTTGTTAATTAGACAACTTGCATTTAATTCGGAGGCTTTATTATTAGTTTTATATTCAAGTGCTCTTCACATGCTACTTTCAACGTATCTCTACTCAGAACATTCAAAAAAATGATGTAGGATGACAATTTGAATGATTCTTATGCTCTTAAAATGTGTTGAAGCGATATAACTAATTAGATTGAGAATTTAGTTATTGCAAACACTGGCTAGATGGGTATATAGCACTAATTTATTGATTTGCGCAAACATAGACATTGTGATCATGCAAATCTATCTGTTTTTCCTATGTTTTAATTTAGGGGCATTAACATAACAATTCTTATGTATTTACATTTCTAAAACCTAGAGTTTGCCTTTTAAATTTACACCTCCCAAATCTTTCATACCACAACAAAATGTCCTTATTCTAAATTTTAAAAAGAGGAAGGCAAAGATAAGGTGGTGTGTATATACACACACACACACACACATAATATATATATATATGTATATGCATGTGTATGTGTGTGTGTGTATCTATATATATATATATATAGTTGTGTGTGTGTGTGCTAGATATTGATACGTCATCGAGAATTTCTTTTCATCCAACACAAATCTCAGTGTATTTTTTTTTAGCAATAAATGTTTTAAATTTTAATTAACAATCATTCAAAGTTCTGATTTCAATAAGTTTGTAGTCAAACTGACTGACAAGATGAACCAAATGATACAGAAAGTTGGGTCAATCTGAGTTTAGTCAATCCTACATTAAGCCATTAAATTACATTTGGAAGCTTTCTATCGTCAATTTAATGGTCAAATGAACTTCAAATTTGTTATATTTTTAATCAATTCAAGTGTCTCAATAAATAGATCCAACGAGCCCAAGATCACTTCAGTTCAAGGTCATTAAGACACTTAAACTGTTAAAAAACCCTGTAATCATGGTGGACATATCAATATAGGGTCGTTCGATCAGGTGATTGAAGATGTTATTAGCCAAAAAATCAAAATGTCCCTACCCCAGAGGCTACCCTCTCTATTCACTTTAAGAAGAGAAAAAGAAAACTTTCAGATATATTCTAGACCAAGGACATGACAATAACTTCTTATCTCCATAGCTGCCGACCGTTGTCAGTTATTGCCAGTTGTCCGTACTTGCTGCCGTTGACCTCCCATCACTGGTGACCCATGCAGCTTATAAACACAAGATCAAATATATGATTGTAAAGTAATACACCCATATTGAAGATTCAATGATAACTTCTGACATCTATAACTACCGACCATTTTCCACATATGCCACCACTGACCTCCGGCTACCAACAATCACTTCTTATGACCATCATTGTTAAAATACGACAATTGTTCCTAGCACATGTAATTCTTTATGTGCATATCGACAAGTACTGTATTTGGTGTAAAACAGTAACCCCGTCTCCCAATTATGAGAAAAGAATATACTTTTGTATTTGCACACTTATAGTGAATTGCTTTGATTGGGCTAGCCTCGTGATTTTTCTCCATTTGAGTTTTTCCATGTAAAAAATACTCGTGTATCTTTCTACTACTTTTTTTTTTTTTTGGTATGTATTGGATCTTCATGCAACGTTAAATTATCAATTATTTTACCGCGACAAATTTTTCGGCACACAACATATATATATATATATATTATATATATATATATATATATGCATAAGAATTGAATGGCATGTACGTAGATCTTCCATTATTATAATATTAAATACAAGGAATATTTTTAATAAATAACCTAATACGTAGTAATTTGTAATAATAAATATATAGGCCAAACATGCAAATATTACGTGAATTTAACTCGGACAATGATTTTCATTATTTGCGAGAGAAAATATATACTCTTTATATTATATATCTTACTAGTTATTTGAATATTCAGAATCGTTGTCAGTTAACGTAGTTTCCATGCAACGGTCGGTGGCGCAGGATATTTTGACAAGTGAAATAGCAAATATAAAAACATAGCCCGAAATTGAATTTAAAATGGCTACAAAAAAAGAAAAAAAAAAGAGTGATTCAAGAATTTGCTAAAATAAAGAAAAATGGAATGGAAATAATTAAATTGTAAAAAAAACCCAACAATTTGAATATATTATAGGCTTAAACATTCATAAATACACACATGTCTGCTACAAATTTTCATTATCCAACACGAATCTCAAAGCATGACATGAATCTAGAGATAATATTTTGAATAAAGGATGTTCAAACCTCGACAAAAACTCATCCAAAGCTCTGATTTCAGCAAATTTATAGTCAAATTGACAGACTCGATGAGACAGACATAATGATATCAAAGTTGTTTCAATCCAAGTAAAATCAAGCTCAGATCAAGTCATTAAACCATTCTTGAAAGATTTTTAGACATATTTGGAAGATCAAACAATTGTTGAATCTGACAAAATTATAGTCGAATCGAGCGTCTCGACAAGAAGAATCCAACGAGCCTAAGATTGTGCAATTCTAACATCTTTAAAGAACTCAAATGTCCATTAAACATTATTTGATCAGAGGAAGTTTTCCCAACCGTCCGATCAAAATGATTCATATTCATGCATTAATGACAACCAGAACACTATAAATAGACCCTCACCCCTCACATGAGAGGGAGAATTGAAGCTTAAAAGAGAACATAAAGCTCTGAGAAGGAGCTGAAGTCCAGCACAATCCCGATCGTCGTTGGTCATAACTGATCACCATCGACCACCGTCAGCTGTCGTCGACACCTGTTGATCACGGTCAACCACTGTTGACCGTCACCATCGACCACCATTGTCGACCGTCATCAACCACCACCAATCGGACTCTGTCAGTCAATGTTATAACTTGAAAAATCTAGTAACCCTTTTCCGTTTGTGGGACAAGAGCTCATCACTACGGTTCACGTGTCAACAACGACCTACATGGTCATCATCTCATACAGCTCCCGACTCCGGCTCTCACGGCCTATAGATAGCTTGTACAGCTCCTAACTCCGGCCATTGTGGCCTACGAACATCATTCATACTCGCCCCAATAACCTACATGGTTCACAGCTTGTGCAGCTCCCAACTTCCGCCCAGCAGCTTATGGACGTCATTCATACTCTCCCCAACAGCCTACATGGTTCACAGCTCGTGCGGCTCCCGATCCGGGCCCTGTGGCCTACGAATGTCATTCATATTTGCCACTACGACCTATGTGGTCCACCGTTCCCGCAACTTCTTACTACGCTTTCACTGACCAATCAACGCTTCTGGAGCAACCATCTACAACACTCGTGACAGACTACTACCAACACAACAATTAACAATAATCATTGCAACATGCTGCAGTCAGATTATACAGCTTTGTAATTCCATCTTCCCTGATTAAGGAGAAGAATGAACCTGTGTACTCATCATTCATAATGAATTATTTCAATTGGGCTAAGCTCCGTGGTTTTTCCCCCTGTTGACCTCACTTTTGGTTGAGGTCTAGAAATTTCTTTAGTAGCCTAGGTCTAGCCATAGGACTTTCCTATTGACTAGTCTTAGAAAACTAGAAAAGGTACCCCACTATTAGAAATTCAAAACTTTTTTTTATT
>NW_018164666.1:2759573-2761018 GCF_001263595.1 Phalaenopsis equestris
CTTAAGGCCAAACATGGAAGAGCCACCATAGATTAGTTAAACCTCCTCCAAAATATCCAAAACTCTTCTCTAAGCATAGAGAAGAAGAGCTCCACCATTAATTGCCCTCAAAGCCTCCTCTGTGAGTTCAATTTTGAGCTCAAAATCGAGCTCAAAATCAGGGCCCTACTCCAAACTCCACCAATATCAAATTAACCTTGCACACACCTTCACAAGGCCTAAAGAAGAAGCTTTCCCATCAAACCCCCCTCCCCCAAGCTCTCATTTGTTGTGGAGGATAAGGCCTAACCCCATTTTTGGGATTTCTAAACAAAACTCAAAGGAACTCCAATTGGTGCTTATAGAAGCTTCATTGGACCTCAACAAACATTTCACAAGCATTCAGTTGAGGCCACACCTCTTGGACAAAGGTATAGGTCATTTTTTTTTTAAATTCGAGCTCGGTTTCACGGTTTGTGAAGAAAACTTACAAATCATGCTTGATTAACCGTATGGATGTGTAGAGCTAGGTCAGATCTACGATTTAAAAAAAAATTCATGTAAATCCGTTGAGAATCGAGTGAGATATTAACGTTTGAAGGTGGACGGCTCTCGGGATGAACCAGATGGGGACGATGAACGGATGTCGTCCATTCGCGCGTGTATCGATCGGACGGTCCTGATCGCGTCAGACAGAAATCATGTATATGCACAACGCGCTGAGTCAACGCTGACACGGAGGGCGGCAGCAAACCAGAGCGCGACACGTGGCATTTTTGGAACCGCCCATGATCCAGTCAGCGCGTGGGTTTAAGTAGAAAATTATGGGATTTAAAAAATTCAGAAAATACCCCTAAACTTCAAAAATTCATAACTTTTCATAGAAAACTCATAAAAATAAAATAAAAATACCCTCTTGCTCAGTGAACATAGGAGAATCATGTGGAATAAATTTCAGGCTTATTTGATGTATATTTAATTTTATAAAAATTAATTAGTGTTAGAGGTTTTTGAACTCTCCATTCCTATTGACTCATCATCTTGTCCAGGTGCACAATTTGAATATTTTTTCAAAGACATAAAAGATCTCTAAACAGAGATCTTAATTTTCTAAGTTTTTATGCATTTTCTATTCCAATAATTACAGAAAATTGTATGTGGATTAAAAAATTCTCCAAAAATTCATCAATTTTCTTAAAACATTTAATTTGAAGCACACAGAGATTAAAATCACTTGATTTTTGTCGTCCAATATGGTTCATGAGTCAGAGAACTCACCATAAAAATTTTAAAGAATTTGGAGATCATTTAATATTTTTAATTGATTTTTAAAAGTGACCATTAAATTTGAAACTTAAATGATTTTTAAAAATTAAAATATAACTCCAAAAATTATGAAACTTAGTTTTTTGAGTTCTCTGATATTAGGGGGATTTAATAAAAATAAAAATATATTTAAAATAAAA
>NW_018164666.1:2761038-2766554 GCF_001263595.1 Phalaenopsis equestris
CTTGCTCCTGGCCAAACCCCCCACGAAAAGCCAGTCCACCGCGGCCCTGGTGATGACCACCACCACCACGGCCCTGGTAATAGCCACCACCACCACGGCCCTGGTGATAACCACCACCACGCCCCCCTGGTTGTTGGGGAGTACCACGACCCCATCCTCTTCCAGCTCCACCCTGCTGTTGTGGAGCTTGAGAGTGTTGAGCTCCACCTGGGTGCTGTGGGCCTGTAGAGGTTTGAGCTGCTTCTCTTCTACCACTGCCAACATTATGAGACCCTGAGCCCTCAGAAGCAGCATCACCAGAACCAGGAAGATCGGTTCTTCTCTTCCTCACCATTTTATCAGCCTACAAATAAAAACCCAGAAGATGGATCAAGTTTAGTCAAGGAAACTGTACAATACAGGTAAAATCAACAGAATAGATATAATAAACATATTTTGAAAAATATGACGGGTATGATGAAATACAAATTTGTAATTAATGCTCCTATTATAAATGACAAATCAAAATGTAACATAATTGAAAAATAATTTGTATTTGTTGTGGTATCAGCACGAAATATGAATGCACAATTGAGGGGGTGTTGGAGAGATTGCAGCTTATTGCAATCTATGGAGTTGTAGAGAAAGTAATTTATTTTAACTATAGTTAATTTTATATTTTTTTAAGTATTAAGGAACAGCTTTCTTGAGGCTTGTCTGCTGTGAAATATACCAATTGTGGTATATAAAATAGAGTAGAAGAATAATCTTTGAAGTGAGAAATAGAACGAGAAAAATTCACACTAGAAAATAGTAAAACAACGGAACACACAGATTTACGTGATTCGGCAAATTGTCTATGTCCACGGAGTTGCAGAGTATTTTAATACTTGAGAAATTTACACCAGTCGATTACCTCGACTTACAAGATTAATTTCTCACTTCATTGCTCCCTCTTCTTCTCTCTCTACACTGAGATACACTGAAGAAGTTTTACACCGAGATACATTGAAGAAGATAAACTTGTAAGATGAATAAATCCAATTTATCTTCCAATTTATCTTCTGTCACAAACCACCGAGAAGAAGCCAAGGGAGATCAATATTTTTTGTTCTTTTTTACTTCTTCCTTATGCCGCAAGGAACTACTTCTCAAAGAACTTCTTCTTGCACTTTTTTTTACTCTATCCCTACAAAGCTCTTCCAGTGTGCCGTGGATGTCCAAAAGAAGAACAAAAGGCCGTGTTGAATGAGAGCCTGCGATAGCGACGATTCGCGAAACGGCTGAGGCGGGATTGGTTTCGCTGTCGAGCTGGAGCTGTAAGGTCGCGACCTTCGCGATCGGCGTAGGTGGGAGCGGGCGCCTCGCGAATCGACGCCAGACGTAGGCGGAAGGGCGGGAGCGGGAGATCGGTCTCCAGCATAACATTCTCACACCAAATATTTGTGAAAACTAACAGGAAAATTACAGCCTTCTAAAGAACAACGCATTGAAAAACTCAATCAAACATATCCTGAGACTCCAAAAATTAGCATAGTGGTCATAATTCAAAGCAATAAACATTTCACTGAAATAGAATTTACAATAAATGAATACTGATATAGGACTTCATAACGGTGTTATTTTGTTTCGTTTGATTGAAAAACAACTAGAAAGATTGCTGTAAATATTTAATAAATATGAACTAAAAAACTGTCTAAAATTGCATTCACTTCACTTAGACATTCATGACGGCAGTAAATGCAAACCCTAGCGAGCCATAAAATCATTAAAGCAACCCTGCCGCATGTAATGTACCAACAAAATCTGAAATAAGCATCTAATTGATAGTTTATTTCAATCGTGTTTAAAACAAGGTCTGCTAACAATCAGCAAGTTACCGCAGCATCTAAACAAACAATAAATCAAAAGGAAAAATAATGCGGATTCACCGATAAGAGAAAAGCTGGTAAATCATCCATGCTTGCGAAAGTACGCAAGCTAATTGAAGTGAACAAAAAAAAATAAAAACAGATTGCATAAATAAAACGTACAAAACGAAAGGAAATGTTCGTCGCCCCAAAGTTCGATTGTCGCAAGTTGATGAACGCTGAACAAAATCTACTCTGCTAAACAGCTTATGACGCCAGTCTCCATGGAAAAAAAATTAGGTCTAAAATTGCAAATGGAAAAATCCCCCTACAAAAGGCATACACCATATAAACAAGTCCGATAAATTTAATACGTGATACGCTTCATTCAGCACGAATCTTGAGGCATGCACGGATCTCGAGGCAACTTTTTGAACAAAGAATATTTAAATTTCAATCAAAAGTCATCCAAAGCTCCGATTTCAGCAAACTTATAGTCAAACTGATTGGCTCGATGAGACGGACCTAATGATATGAAAGTCAGTCTAATCCGAATCAAATCAAGCCCAGATCAAATCATTAAATCAGTATTGGAGGATTTCCAGAGGCATTTTAAAGGTCAAATGGATGTTAAATTTAACGAGTTTATAGTCAAATCGAGCGTCTCAAAAAGACAAATCCAACGAGTCTATGATTGCTCAATTCCGACATCGTTAAGGCACTCAAATGTCCATCAAACATTATCTGATCAAGGGAAGCTTTCCGGGCCGTCCGATCAAAATAGTTCATATTCCTGCATTAATTGCACTCAAAACACTATAAATAAAGCCTCACCCCTCACATGAAGAGAAGAAGGCTTAAGAGAAAATTTGACGCTTTGAGAAGGAGCTCAAGTCCAAGATCATCCTCGCCATCGTCGATCGATCGCAGTCGACCACCACTTACCGTCGACCACCGTTGAACGCCGCCATCACCACTGACCTCCGTCAACCACCGCTTATTAGACGTAATCAGTCGACGTGATAACGTGGAAAGTTAGTAACCCTTTCCCGCCTGTGGGATAAGGGACATCTGTAATCATCATCTTATAGTGGATTTTTACAACTGGGTCAGGCCCCGTGGTTTTCCCTTTTTACGGGTTTTCCACGTAAAAACTACTGGTGTTATTACAACTTGATTCATTTAATCTGAGTTTGTGCTGAATTTTCTTGCAACGCTAAGACGATAATCCATTACTCTAACGCAGCAAATTTTCTAGCACACATCAGTTTGGCGCCGTCTGTGGGAAGGTTCGAAGTCTCGTTCGACATTGTCTTCAACTCTAAGACACCAAGCCCCTACTTCCTTTCCCAATGATGTAATTCATCGAACTAGTGATGGAACCTTCTTCACGTCATGAAGATAATGTCCCATGTATTTTTCAATTTGGGGGGCAACTTTCACTGCAGTCTCGAAAGGTCGTTCAAGTCAATGTCCCGGGCACACAATTGTAGTAAGGTTGTCTTCTCACATCTTATTCAGACACAAAGTATTTCACAACTTCTTTCAGGTTGGGGGGAAACTTTCATTGCAGTCTTGAAAGGTTGTTCCAATTAATATCTCGGGCACGACTGTGGTGGGGAAGTCATCCCACATTTTATTCAGATTACAAACTACGAGAATCACTTCTGTATTGGGGAGCAATCTTCATCGCAAATAACACTTCCTCAACACCCCCTCATCGTACCAGAGTTCTTCTTCAACTAGATCAAGAAGCTGATCTCTTTAAGACCCGATACATGGGTTGTTGTACAAGCTCATAAAGAAAACACCCATGTTGGGGGACAAAACGATTCAAAAGCAAGCAACTAATAAGTTGTTAAACATTTTTCTTGAGTAAGACTGCAATCATATTTCCAAGAAAACATACAGTCCATACATACAAACATACATAACTTGAGGCCTTTAAAGTAAGAAAAATATAATGTCCCACATATAATTAGGGCTTACATTGTGTATGGTTGTATGCACATGATAAATAGACTCAATATAAAGTAATGTAAGACTCGATTACATTCATTTATTCAAGCAGTTGAACAAGTATGAGCAAAATTGTACAATCTCAAATATTGACCACCGGTTCATTTACATTTATGAACATATTTGTCTGTTATTTAACAAAGCAACTCGATAAAATTTTAGTAAAAGTATTAATTTAAAGGTAATTTAATTATTTGTTTTAATACTTTAATTAATTTATTTTATGTATTTCCTTATATTTTATGTGCTTCAAAAATTATTTATATTGCCAAAATTATAATTACGTTAAGAATATTGAACAAGCACTTAGATTAATAGATTACAATGTGATTTTGAGACTGGATAATAAAAATATTTAATAAATAGCTAGATTGATTGAAGGAAGATTAATTGAATTATTTGTAAAATAACACAAACAATGTTGAGTGAATTAATTTCGAATTTGATTAAAAGTTTTTAATACATTTATTATTAGCAATAATATATGTTGTGTGCTGGTAAATTCGTGTTTTAGAGTGATATATAAACGTCCTAATGTTGTAGGAAGATTCAACACACAAAAAAGAGAAAAAACTTGACAGAAAATAACCTAAGTTTTTACATGAAAAACTTGAAACGGTAAACATCATGGGGCATATATCACTTGAAATTATTACACCATGCCAATTAAGATTACAAGACGTTACTGATCCTTGAATAGCTAAAGCAATATTACACAAGTAAGTGACTAAAGTTACTTTCGCTAGCGGAGCGACATATATGTTAGAGAAATGGCGGTGACCCTACCATCGTAAAGAAAGACTCACAGTAGAAGTCGTGTGCCAGAAAACATGATGCTAGAGTCATCAATAGTAGTATTGACAGTGATGACCGGGCAGTCGAGATCTAGTGGTGGCGACGACCCGACAATGGTCTAGAAGTAACAATTGTGTTGGTCTGATGGTGGTTGTCCTGCGGTGGTGGCAACCAGGCAACGATGGTCAAACAATGACTACGGTGTTGGCCTGTCAGCTGTGGTTTGGCAATGGCAACCCAACGGTGGTGTTCTCATGGCAATAATAGTGGTGGCTAGGTAGTGAAGGTCCGGCGAAAAGGACCAGTTAACAGTTGTCCGATTACAATGACAGTGGTGGTTAGACAATAGTGGCATAAAAACTATGGTCCTGTGGAGGAGATGGTGGTGGTCATACAACCATGGTCAGGTGGTGGCAGTTAAATAAAGGTGGTATGAAGGTGGCGACAGTGGTGATCTAGTAGCATTAGTCCTGCTGTGGTGATGGCCAGACTGAGGTGGTGGAGCTCAGAAATCCTCAAGAGCTCAAAGTTCCTTCAAGTCACCCTTCTTGAAGAGAGTAAAAATCTTTTTAAAGATTTAGGGTCTGTTTGGGGCAGCTGCAGCTTATCCAGCTTCTGCTGATAAGCAGCTTATCCTGATAATCTGCTGATGACCACCTGATCCGGATAAGTTGTCTGGCTGTTTGGTTAACGCGTCTGGAAAACAGCTGATTGTGAAAAATTGACCATTTTGCCCCTGGTCTGAATAAGCAGTTCAGCTGTTTGGTTTGTGCGTTTTGTAAACAACTTATTTGTAAATTTTTTGAGTTGAATGAATAATCTGTGTAGCAGAATGTTATTTTCTCAGATGTCTAGAAATGAAATTGCAAAAAA
>NW_018164666.1:2773910-2786294 GCF_001263595.1 Phalaenopsis equestris
AAGGGTAGGGCGGCGTTTTCAAAACCCCGCCCGCACTTATAAGCTTCCCCAAACGGGCCCTTAGTGATTGATATCCTTCATAAATACTACATGAATTTGGATCACTGCATCAAACGACTAGAGTTGTAATCACTCTGATAAGATGAAGTTTTATGAGTAATCAAGTGTCTTAATGATATTGTAATTAAGCTATCTTGGGCTCGTTGAATTCATCCACACCCCCACCCCCCAATGTATATTTTAAAACCTCTTAAAATGCTTTAAGTGCTTGACCTGGGGCTCAATTGGACTTAGATCTAACTATGTTTGTAAGCCGGATTGTCTTATTAAGATAGTTCATTGGAATTGGAGTATAGGTACTTATGTATCTAGAACTATCGGTCCTAATGTGCATTTAGATTCATGTTTGATTAAGCTTGTTTTTTGGAAATGTATCAAAATCTTTCTTAAATTATTAGCTTCCTATAAATTATTATTAAGCTTAATTAAAGCTTGATTGCATCTCAAATTTGCTATATTCATTAATAAAAAGTTTTGGACAAGATATGAAACTCAGACCTTATTCAATCTTGACAAAAAAAATTAAAAAAAAATGCCAATGTAGTGTTGGGTTCTTATAGGCTCATTTACAATCTATTTTTTAATGTTATTTTAAGAGAATTTGAATGTGTTCCAATATTATTAAAATTCAAATTAGTTTTGGAAAACTCATTACAAAAATTAAGAACATAGAAAATGAAAAAATAAAAAAAGTTTTTTTTTTTTTACTTTTATGTAAAGATTTTGATCCATGGCAAGACTAACCCTCCATTAACTAGCTTTAAAAAGTAATTCAAGAAATCATTTAACCTCATATGTTAATTGGAGAGTACAAAGCCTCATGATAACAAATTTCATAGACAAAGCCTCTTCTATCAAAGAGAAATATTATATCACCATATGAGCTCCTACCCTTATTAGATTGTCCTTGATGTTTTAGAGATTGTCTTTAATATGATAACCCTTGGTTGCTAATTGAGCGCTCAACCATCATATCCAATTTAATACTGAAGCCAATGTATGGTAATAGTTAGCATTTTAACTTAGATAATGAAAAAAAATTTACATGTTCTCTTTTTTTGAGGCTATAACAGTTAAGGCTCCTTAACACTTTGATTGATTTCACCTAAAAATATCATGGATGATCAAATCATGAGAATGATTCAAGAAACCATTTCACCTCATATGTTAATTGGCGAGTACAAAGTGCACCTCATGATAACCAATTTCGTAGAGAAAGCCTTTAATGTCAAAGAGAAATATAATATCATCATGAGAGCTCCTACCCTTATTAGATTATCATCCTCAATGTTTTAGAGATTGTCTTTAATATGATAACCCTTGGTTGCTAATTGGGCACTCAATTGTCATATCTAAGGTTCACTAAAGCCAATGTATGGTAACAATTAGCTTTTTAACTTAGAATAAATAAAAATAAATTTACATGTTCTTTTTTCTAAGGCTATAACACCCGATGCTCCTTAATTCTCTGATTAGTTCCACCTAAGAATATCATGGATGATCAAATCATAAAATTTTTATAAGGATTACCTTTATTCCAAATATCCTTGCCTTAAACATGAAGCATTATGAGTGAAAAATAATATGTAGCCCACTTGTAAGAATGAATACTCATAAAGAGTCCAACTTGAATGATATATTTAATTAGAAGTTCTCTCCAGAATAGAATTGTTAAATCCTTTTAGGACGTAAGATTCTGCATTGTTCAAGAGTTCATATAACACTGCAAAGACTATGTTTTTATGAGAAATGTATGAAAGAAGATGATGGATGTTGCTAGAGCTCATGTTGCCCAGTCTATATTTTCTCAGGGACCCCGGGCTGCCAAGAATGGCTCAAAGAAAGGATCTCTATGTCTAGATAATGAGGGAGGGAGGAAGGGATATTCCTCGATCCCATTCCCCTTGAAGCTCCCTCTCATCTCCCTTTTTTACATGAGAGAAAATAAATATAAAATTATATTACGTACATTAATATGTCTATCTTCAGTGTCTTGATTAAAATATTGTTATTCAGGTGTCGAGAGGAGCCATAAATAAAAATTGACACATTTATCCTGAAGTAATGATTATTTTGTTCCGACAGCTCATTTGCCTTGGACTTGCTTGACCACTTTGACAGTTGGGCTTAGCTTAACCACTTCTTGAAATGTGTGCATAAAAAAATGAAAAGATTACAAACGAGTACACAAAATTCTGCCCCATTGACACATACAAAATGAGCTTTATCCTCTTGCAAAAACAAAAAGAGAGGATCATGATCATTAACATTGGTCATATAAAATCACAATCTACGGTCATCTTCACACAAGTATGAGTTGCACTTTTGTTGCTCTTGAAGGTATGTTGGAAAATGAGTTGCTCAAAACCTAAGCAAGAAACCAATGCTTGGATTGTTGGGAATATTTTGATGTCAATTGCTTGTCCATAGTGCTTCGATAGTAGTTAATGACATTGGAATTGTTACTCGTAGGTCGACCACTTTAACAAGTGGGCTTTGCTCGACCACTTTGACTGGTGGGCTTAACTTATGAATGACCTTATCTTCATATATAAGCCTTCGAAGCCCATAAGACCTGTTGACCCTTATATTATGTTCTTGAAAAAAGCCTTATTTAAGTATGCAGTCATATTTGGATGTACAAGTATGGATAATTAATTATAGTAAATTGAACATATAAGAAGACTCAATTCCCAAATTTAAACAAAACCTAAAAGATTCAAATAAAATATAGTTGTATTGATACATATATTAAAAGTACATTTTTAGGTATATGTTAACGAGGCTCTTCAACCCACAATCATATAATAATTACAAGAAGTCAATCTCATAATTATCCAACATCTACTACCTAACATGCCTAACATGTCGGTTTCTTTTCATATGTAGAGGGATAGTTAAGTATCTTTCTATTTAAAAAGAATATGCATGAAAAATTTATTTTTATGATGATATTTTAAATAAAAAGACCAATTCATTTATGATATATCACACTTGTTAAGGTGCATTAATCAAAATGGAGCTAAAGTTGAGTCTGTTATAATTGTTGTCAAACCTATTTATAAACTACAAACTTAAACCAATCGATAAGTGTTTGGCACTTGATATTTGAACATTAATAAATATTTTTAATTATTAAATATTAGATTAGCCAAATTTTTTGATGTATCTTAATGTTTTTTCCTTACATGAGAACACATATATCATATGTTACACTCCCATAAATAATTATCATCAAAGTTTACTTAGAGGCAACTGAGCTTAGAAGCTATATAATAGCTCATTGATTAAGCACCCTTGCACTAAAGATGATGAGCCTAAGTAATTTGTAAAAATGCATTGGTGGTGGATCATTTTGTAAACATATCTAGATATTTTATCTTTTTGATGATGATATCAAAGAGGGGCAAGATTAACTTACTTCAGTGACGAAATGAATGAGAAAACTTCAACATTTTAAATTCTTAATCAAGCAATTTTGCATGAAATTGAAATGTTAAATATTGATTCATATACAGAGTCTAATCCACATGAGAACACATCATCTAAAGGCAACTATAAACTTCTATTCATATTTAAATCTATATATTCTCCTTTCAAATCCTATAACATCAATTTTTATCTCCATATTCTGATACCAAAGTATAGAACAAAAGAGTTGAATGGAAGTTTGACAAATAAATTCAAATCTTCGTAGGTATTTATCACATTGCCACATTCTTGAATTATACATTTTACTTACAGGCCAGGACAAAAGCCCTTGGAATTGCAAAGGAGAGGATGGTATGCCTCCAATTCACTGTGGACATCAGAAACAAGATGGATCCTCCTCTCCCCCAATCCTTCTCAGGCAATGCATTTGTGCTCTGCTCTGTTGCATCCACAGCAGGTGAGATCATAAACATAAAACTTACAACTCTTGTGGAGAAGATAAAAGAGGCAAAGTTAGTTGTAACTGAAGAATACATACAAGCTTACCTAAAGGCTCTTGAGGCTCCCCAAGGTGAGCTTCCTCCATTGCCAGAGCTCACAATGGTCTCCGACTGGCAGCGAATGCCGTACCATCAGGTGGATTTCTGTGGGCGCGGTGGAGCCATTTATGTGTCACCGCTCGGCTCGCCAGTTCAGCGTCGCCTTCTTCATGCAGAGGCCAGGAGATGTGGGAGGGGTGGATGTGAGAATTGGATTGCCGAAGTACAGTCTGCTTGCTTTCAGCCACCATTTCATTCGAGCATTGTGAAGAAAATTATGGTGGTTATCTGCTTTATCTGCTTTGTCATAAAATAAAGGCAACAAAACAGGTTAAGAGTAGTAATGTGAAAGCTTTATGACAGTTTGGATTCTGATTGTTGCATTTCAATTTGATTGTATGACACTACTATGCATGGTTTCTCCTAATGAATAAAATGAGTTGTGATGTATACCAAACCATGTAGAATAAATTGAGTTGTGATATATCACAATTTTGACTGAAAATACAAAGACGACAGCAACAACAAGAAGCCTTTATCATACTAAATGGGGTCGGCTACATGAATCTTTTTTCTTCATTGAGTCCTATTGAGCGTCATATTTTCATTTTATTCTAATAGATTATATCTCAAAAATAATTTGGATAAAAATATCTCGACTCAAATTTGGTCATAATAGATTTTCCACTCTAATGAATTTACTTTAAGATAAATATAAAACAAGATTAATCAATCAACATTTAGATTACAAACATCTCAAAATAAATCTAATGAATAGAAAACTCATCCTGATTGAACTTAAGAAAACTCATCCATGTTACAGAAGCATAACATCGTGTCAAACAAAACAAAAGCTAAAGCTTTTTACTTCTTTCATGACTAACACAGCCATAAACAGAATATTTAGAAAAACAATCTCTATGTTCCCATTTAACAAGTAAACCACCTCAATTAAAAAAAAAAAAAAAAAGAATAAGCCTTTGGCTTCAAACATAATTGTAAGAGCATGCTATTATATTCAATTATAAACCAATCTTGGCACAAGGAGCCACAGTGTCAAGCAACTTGCCAACCAAGTGCTCGGGCCTGGCGCTCCCAGTATGCTGTTAGTTTCTTCTCTTTAATGAATGCTGCTTGAGCCCGCTCCCGTGCCTCCTCACAAGTCTCGGTAGCAGCATTGCACTTCTCAGCTTCCTTCTGGTACTGGGACGCAAGTCTTTTGGCATCCAGAAGGGTAGCATTCATGTGGTGTGCATGCTCATCGGCGACGACCTCTCGCAATTTTAGCTCTTCGGTGAGGAGATCGACAAATTGCTTCTCCATCTCCTTGTGCAGCTCCGGATCATTCTTACCACAGTCTGTAAGACACCATATATGAACAGAATGACAAGGTATAGTAAGCAAGCAATATCAGTTTTGAAACACAGATATCCTATTGATTTAGACCAAAAACATGTAGAAGATTGATAACATCAAATTCTCACTAAAATGTACTCTCCACATTCTACTTGAACCACTCCTATAAGTTTTTTGTTTCATTTTCAAGTTGGAAAATGCAAAAGGTGCTCAAAAACAACGAAATGAAAGAGGACAATGTGGAGGATTTTTTTTCAACAGATACGGAGAATAATGAACAATAAAGAGACAATCATTTGAGTGTACAAAGATTAGTTAAACCAGCATGGGGAAAAATCAACCATTAATCATTCCATCGTGTGCGCGCCAGCGTGTTCAATCTGTTTTTCAATATTTAGTGCCTCCTTAAGTGCCAACTGAAAAGTTCGATGAAAAGTATTTTTTTTTTCAAATGGCAGACACAAGGGATCGTAACCTCAAAATAAATCATATTGCAAAAAATGGAATGAAGGGTGGCGGTATGCATTATGGGCCAAATTGCATCAAAGTTAAGATTTGCTTAATATACCAGTAAATAAACATATTTTCAAACAAAAGCTCAAGTCAATGGGAGATTATCAGCCACTTGATATTTCTACAAATTATTTCTTAAATATCCAATGTAGAACTAAATAAATTACTCTCACTTGCCTTAATAGTGCATCTTTAAGTACTTAGTTCCACTGCAGTTTGCAAAGCAACAAAAAGATACACAATTTGTATTTTTAACTTAACAGTTCTTGAAAGATCATAGTAGAAGTACATTCCCCAATTGGAAAGAAACTATTGTGAGTAAAATTTTTCCTTTGACAAGCTAAACTCAACTAGAAACTACAAAATAGCTACTAAATAACTGTAAAAGAAAAGTATTAGTCGCCAAATAACTATTTTTATCTGCTAAGCAATTTAAGCGAACAAGAAATAAAAGGACAGATTTAAGTTTCACTTTCTTAAATAACAAGTAGTTGGGATGATTCCAAACCTGTAACAGACAGGTTCAAGAGCCCTGCAATCGGAAAAAAAAGAAACTAGTCAATAAATCTATGAAGCATACTGTCCATGAAAAGAATAGAACAAACATAAATAATCAGTTGTATTATACCCAATCAGCAAGAAAAAAGTCCAATTTTAAACTTTCACATAGGGAAGTTAATAAACTATCGGCTTGAAGTTTCGGTCCAATCTCAAGTCAAGCCAAGTTTAGCTATAATATAGCTCAATCTAGTCTCGACCTAGCTCAATCCTATGTAGGTTGCTCAATTCAAGATCAATTAGAGTTGTGTTTTGCTCATTATATAGCTTGCTGAACTATATTCAAGTTTCATCTAAACCAAAAGTTGGCCACATTTCAAGCAAACTTCGATCTTCAAGCTAAACTCATAGTCTTACTCATTTCACTGTACTTGGTGGTATTCATGGTTCAAAACATGATGAAATTCATCCAATACACATGGCAAATAAGAAACCATGAAATCATCTACATATGGATTAAACATAAATGCAAGAAAAATAAGTAAATCACTTCATTAAATCTGGAATTAAAATTTACCTAACCAACATATCTTGATTACACAATCATAATCCACAAATCAACGGAGTCTCATGCCCATAATTGTTTTTCACTAGCCACTCAAGAATTTAGCTAATACAAAACCGAAGAAATTCTCAAGGCTAGCAATAAATTCAATCTTATTAAAAAATTATGCGAACTCAGAGCAAGATAGGAAATTTTCAGGTTCAAGAAGTCCGTTTTCAAGTTCAAGAAGTCCACAGCATTCCCTAAAATATAAAAAACAAAGAAAAGCATTTAAAACTCATGAAGAAGCAAAAATAGATGCAAATTGAACTCAATTTGCTAATTAGCTTATAAAGTTCTCAGATCCAAATAAGCAGCAAACCCTATAGAAAAGGTCTCTTGAGATCCGCCATCTCATCCACACAAAATATCCCAATCCATCACTTGAAGGGGAAGAATTCCTATTCTATCCACTATAAACAATTCCCCAAATCTAGCCCAATTTGATAATCCGGACAACAATTTCCAAAATATAAGCCTAAAATCCCAACAGGTAATGCTCAGATTTACATCCAATCGATGCCTATACGATCATCACCAAAAAATCGGACTACGGAATGGAATTCGAGATCTTACCCGGCGCGATCTTCTGGAGGGAGAGAGGAGGCGGGCAGTCGCAGATGCAGGGGGCGCAACCGGCAGACGCGGCAGAGCTAGCAATGAAACCCTTCCTAAATCTCCAATAGAGGGCCGGCGCTGAGACGCAGAGTGCTGATGCCATCGCAAAGATCACTAGACAGCACCGGAGGCACCCCGCCGACCTACCTCGCAATCCGGTTGACATCACTTCCTCAAGCTACAGAAGGTGCAGTCGGAGAGATTGCTGATCTCCTTCGACGAAATGAGGTTGAGAGCGAGAGCTTTGCTTTCACTTTGATGTCCTCTCCTTCAGTCAATGCGAAGAATGCAGATGCACGACAACAACGGTTCGTGTCAATGACACGAACACGATTAATGTTAAACAAGGATATATATAGCTTGAGACGTTCGTCTACCTGTTTCAACCTTTCTTCCAACAGAACAGACGCCAAACGAAGCCTAATAATTTAAATCTCCTACTTCTCTACCAACTCCTTTACAAACCTTACACACTAAGGGCCTATTGGTACGGCTTCTATATTTTAGTATCTATTTTTTATTTTTATTTTATTTCAATTTTAATTTTAAATATAATATGTTTGACATATTTATTTAAGATATTTTTATTTTAAATAAATTCAAATTATCTAAAAAAATAAGACAAAAATATGTCAATAATATATTAAACAAATAAGCTTTTGAAAATAATATTGATCCTACATGTGACCTAAATAATTCAACTCTCACTTCAATTAGCTACTAATTCTTAGACTTTTTTTCTTTTATAGTGTGTAATAGCTCGTTTTTTTTTTTAAAATTTGCATGTATAGCACTTAATTCATATTTATTTATATATCTAACACTTAAAGCTCAATTTTTGTATATATACCACCTTTTCTATATATGGAAATGTATATTTCATTTTTTAAAAATTAAAATAGGTATTTTTGATGTAATATGAAAGAATTGAGTGGTATTAAAAAAATAAGGTTTAGGTGTTTGATATATAAATACATATGTATAGGGTTGTATGTATGTAAACGCCCCGTTTTCTATTTATTAATATATCTTCAATTTTTTTATATTAATTGTAATATTTTGAAACTTTCTAATGTCATCCTAATTAAAAGTCTCTTTGGAACAACTACAACTTATTGAATAATATGCTGATAAACTAATTAAAAATAATTTAATAATAAGCTAGGTGCGGTGGCTATTATAAATTTTATTTTTTTTAAAAGATGAAACCGCTGCCAAAACACACAAGTTGCCAAAACACAGTTTACCCAAACATGCCAAGTACGTTTTCAAAACACCACTGCATCAAATAAACTATCCCAAATAGACACTTAATTGATGCTCCACAAGCATCTCCGAGGTTGTTGATAGTGTATCTGACTAAATTTTATTTTTTTAATTTCTCTTTATTGTTTTGCTTTATTTAGATATATATAATGAGAGTTTTATTGAATTTTTTTTTGCTCCCAATTTTTGGAATGGCTTCAAAACAAGAGAGAAAAAAAAAATACTGAGTTCTAAAAACAACTTTAATTTGGAAGGCTTTAATGTGAAAAGAATTTATAATTGTTTGATTATCAGATATAATTCTAAGATAAATATTTTGTTATATGATAAAAGTAATTATAAATAATATTTATGTAAAAAAAATGTTTTTTCATCTGGATACATTTTCTATTTGAAAATTACTTAACTTGCCTAGATGTTTTTGCAACTGGTTCTTCCACTAACCTTGTACAACTTTTTCTGGATTTTTATTCAAACATTTATACATTCAGAATAATATATTTATTTATATTGTAATCATACAATATTGTAAAAATATCTTCTATTCTTCTCATATTGAATCACGGCCCATAAATCCATAATAATTAAGACAATTCATATCTAACATTTAGCTTCATATTCTTCATTATTTTTGTTTTCCTTTCACTTCTGACCATTTTAGAGAGGTAAAAAAGAAAAGTATAGGTTCATTAAAGAAAAATTATTCAAAGCAGCCCACCACACGCCCACATGATGACTCAAATACTGCCACGCCATTATGGATCATACCATAACCCATCTAAACTGTCATCCAAACGTGCGATCTTCTCATAATCAAGAACATTTTTAAGTCCCCTGCCTATGTTGACGCCACAAAATTTGGTCGCATTATTTAACCTTCAAGTTAGTAACTTATCAAAGTGACAAAAAGAAAAAGAAGAAGGAAGATACCATTTGGTTCAATTTTAGCCCTTGTTTGTTTGGCAATCCTTCCTAGACCACAGGCCTGCAGGTGACGTTTTGATACCAAAGATGTGGCTCAAATCGATCTAAGCAGACACATCGCCCTCGTAAACGTATCCTCCTTAAATGTCGGAGGAGCTCTCTGGTGGCCGCCTCAAAATGTCGACAAGTCAAAATTCGAAACCAGCGAACCAAAAGTTTGACCTTTCAAAAACCAGCAATCGAGAAGTTAGAAATCAGATATAAAACGAATAAAGTCCTCATCCTCTTCATCAACATCCTCACTTAAAACTCACTGAATCTCTATTCTAACAGGACCATATAATTATATATACCCCCATGTCCCATGTGCATTACATGACATCTAAAAATACAACAAATCATGATTCTTATTACATATACTTTATAAGGAGTAAATAGAAGTGTGTAAAAAGAGAGCCATGTTTTTATGCGTACTTGATGCTTTCTATGGCATCCAGGTTTAAAATTCCTTAGCAAATTTCTGTTAACAAACCTTAATCATAAAGTTTATATAACATATAACAAGGCATAAAGAAGTGACGCAAGAAGTCCCAACGGTACCTTAAATTTTCATGTTGTGGCTGCTGCCAAGTTTTCCTCTGGGATCCAACAACCAATAACTGCAAAAAATGTTCTGGATGCTGCCAAGTTTTCCTCTGGGATCCAACAACCAAGAACTGCAAAAAAAAATTGTCATTCTTGAAAATAAAACACCACACACTCCTAATTTTTCGGATTTATGAGTTTGCACATAATTATAGGACAAGCATGCTTTACCAACAAATATAAAAATAAGAGTAAAGTGTTACCCACTAATTCCCAACTATTTATGTGAGGCTATCTTAAGTGCTAAAATAATCACCACCCTCTTTAAATTGGGGCTAAAATAATCCACACCAGGAAGTATTAGAATTCAATTTTAAAATAATTGAACTGCTTCAACACTTCTATAAACTCTACGACTAAAACGATCCCTTGTAAATAGTTAGGAACCATATTGGCACTCAGAACCATAATAACCATCACGAGTAAAAATGATAAAAGAATGCAGATGAAAATAAGAAATAAAAACATTTTTATTAATGACTATGAAATTGAAAATTGAGTGAAGCTGAAATTTCCTATTGTAGAAGCATCATTTAATATTAACAGCATAACATGTTCAACGCTTGTGAGATGCATTCACGAACCATCATAAGTAAGAACATCCATAAGTGGAAGTAAATCAAAGAAGATTTCAATTAGAGAACAACGAAGCTGATAGAACTTCATGCTTTTAACTCTAGAAGGCATTTATAACATTTTTAAGTCTAGCAAATTAAACTTTGTTGGGCTTTCCTTTAGTGCGACTAATGTGCACAAATGGACCTCTATTTTTTTTTTTGGGTCACTTTTATAGATGCCTGCATATATGATAATTCCATGATATTTCAACTTTGTAATCTTCTTTGTGGAGGTGAAATTTATTCTCCCCCAGCTTGTGCGTTTTCCCAAATTATGTTTTTTTCTTGTAAATAGATGATAAATACAATCGATGGAGACTCGGCAAAATCAGGTATGAATCCTAGTTACCCCCTTCAAAGTGATGATTGATGGGTTGAATCATCAGTTTGGTATCGAGCCGTTGAAGATGACTGAGAGATAAGGTTACGTGAGGATATCGGCGTTTTGATCCTCTAACATTAAATGATGTAGAGATGTGTTGAAATTTGATATGATCACGAATGAAATGATAGTCCACCTCTATATGCTTCGTACAAGCGTGAATTGATCAACACAGGGTTATGAGCAAGCGCAATAGCTAAGTGCTGCGCTGTAGAGGACCGTGGAGGAAATGTTAGCGTTTGTAAGTTCATGTAAGAATCTTCGAAACCATAGCAGTTGTGGTAGTAATAGCAATAGCCCTATATTCTGCTTCAGTTGAGGATTTAGCTTACCGTGGATTGATTTTGGGCGGACCACAAAATAAGATTGGGTAAATCCTCAACTGAAGCACGAAATAATATGCATATATACAAAAACCTCAACTGAAGCATATGAAGTGAAGTGAGAAGGCCTTTCAGTTTAGAGTTTTCACATTTCTTGAATGGCCTTCTCACTTCACTTCTCACTTCTTGAATGGGAAAACTCTATGGTTCAGTTCACTGAAAGGCCTTTCAGTTTCGTGAAGTGAAATAATATGCATATATACAAAAACCTGCAGTAACTTTTCAGTTCGTTGAATCACCAGCCAGTCAGCATCATAATATGCATATGAAGTGAGAAGGCCTTCTTGAATGGGAAGCCGTGAGATTTGGTACCATTGAGATATTTGAGCTGGCGTTTTTAGTGATGTTGATGAAAGAGGGTTGGGATTTCGCGCGTGTTGGCTAAAAAAATTAACAGTGTATATGATATCAAGGCAAGTAACACTGAGATAGTGTGTTGACCTCAATTTTTGTGAGGTCTAGTATTTCTCGTAGGAGTTAGGATCTAGCCTTAGGGGTCTTCCTGCGACTATCTTAGAACCTTAGAAGTGGTGCCCGCCTCGTTTTT
>NW_018164666.1:2792663-2797733 GCF_001263595.1 Phalaenopsis equestris
ATGAGGTCAGTTTGATTTCATATTTTTCTAAAATTATATATATATATATATATGTAAATTAAAAAGTCCTTCCGAAGCGGGCAACGGGATTTCGATTCCGGCGACCGACAGCTTCTTACGGGCGACCCCCAAACATCCAAAACTCTCTTTTCCCCCCTTTTAAGCGCCGACATAGTGTAAGCTCCAATGAGGTTTATTCATGGGGATTATTTAGAGCAACGTGTCACGCCCCGCCATTTTCAAGGAAATGGCAAGATAAATATGGAAACGAAAACTCTAGAAGAGGCATGCATGACAAGAACCTTCTAAAGCCAAGAAGGTGGATGGGAAAGTTCCACACAACTCTAGAAACTTCTACCCAATTCTAGAGGTCAACAGAAGGCGTAATGGAGTCCGAATGTATTGAAAATAGGGCTAAAGAGCACGTAATGGAGTCCGAAGCCACAAATGTGGAAACATCTCAAACAGGGCGAGGTCGTCATGAGCAAAGAGATCCCATTGCACCCAAGCAACATGGGAGGTCCAAGGAGATCATGTATGGCTTTATTTCACGTCTTGCTCGGGTGGAGGAGGAAATGAATGGCACGGAGGGCTAGCTAGAGGATCTTGGCCAAAGAGTTGATGGACTCGAGGAGGAGACGTTACCATCTATTCAACAATCAGAGGAATGATGCTCCAACTTGAGGAGAGCTTAATAAGCCATATGACTAAGTTGCAGGAGCATTTGTTGAGGAAGCTCCAAGAGGTGCGAAGAGTTTATGAGGAGGAGATGAGCGACGTGTGCGCTAGCTTGGAAAAGATGCGTGAAAATATTTCGTTGTGTAAGAGAGCACTAGCGGCATCCACAAGCCATCCCACTTTAGAAGCCAAGAGAATTGAAGTTCCAAAACTTACGAGTTTTGGAGGGATTCACAATGCGAAGGAAGTAGACAACTTCTTATGGGGACTAGAACAATACTTTCGTTGTGTAAGAGGGCACTAGCGGCATCCACAAGCCATCCCACTTTCGAAGCCAAGAGAATTAAAGTTCCAAAACTTATGAGTTTTGGAGGGATTCGCAATGCGAAGTAGACAACTTCTTATGGGGACTAGAACAATACTTTGGTGGTATGGGAATTGCCGATGAAGATGTAAAAATACAATTTGCCTCTCTTTATCTCTCGGACATCGCTATGCTTTGGTGGAGAAGAAGAAAAGGAGATGTAGACAAAGATTTGTGTTCCATGACCACTTTTAATGACTTCAAAAGAGAGCTAAAAAGACAGTTCTATCCCGAGAATGTTGTGGATAAGGCTCGAGCCCGTCTGCAAAGGCTTAAGCAAGAGGGTTTGATTTAAGACTACATTAAAGAGTTTACAAGCTTGATTCTTAAAATCCTCGATATGTCAGACAAGGACGCTCTCTTCAATTTCATGGATGGGCTCCAACATTGGGCAAAGACCGAATTATGAGTTTAGCTTCACTCAACTCAATAGGTTTCAAAGCATGTTATCTAGACGCAATTAGTCAATGCTTGAAGAATAAACAAAAAGAAAAATTGACATAAATATCACATAATTCTTATGCATTTACATGTCTAACACCTAAAATTTAACTTTTATATTTATTACACTTGGGTGTCATAAACCTATGCATGAAAAGGTTTATTTCACTTTTAAAAGTTAAAAATAGTAATATTTTTATGTGGTGTTAAAAAATGGAGTGCTAGGTATGTCAATATGAATACTTAGGTGTTAAGTATGCGGAAAATTTTGATGCAACTATCTTTTGCAGGTATATTGACATACATGAATTTAATCCTCGGATGTTATTTGACATCCTAGAAGATAAGACACCATTTGCAGCTTGTCCTGATTTAAATGGAGTTTTGACATTTTTGTAGGCTGTTCACATGCCTTAACAACAAACAGAGAAACATATTAATCATTATGACATACTGATATTAGAAATGCAAATGAAACCAATAAAAGAAAACTTTTACTGATTAAAAAGAAAATAATAATAATGAGGCTGAAATTTCCTATTGAACAAGTGTCATTTAATATTAATGGCATTGCCTGCTATACGCTTATTCTACGCATGCAAGAACAATCATGAGTAATAACATATACCTCACAGTAAACAAAAGAAGCAGAATCTACTAAACCAATGAATGCAGCAGATTATATTTCAAGCTTTTAATTCAAAAAGGCATTTAGAAATCATTCCATAGTTCATGGGAAGCTTTTAACTTCATAGTGAAGGATTAATGTTTCAGCAGAGGCATGCTCCTAAATGACATACACACACTAAAATAAATGTATAAGAACATAAGGGGTTTAACATTAAAAAAACAGAAAAAATCATAAAATTTTAACAAAAATAATATTAGTAATTATCAAAAAATGCCATCATAAGAAAATGATACCAAGATATGATAGCTTTGGGTAAATTGGATCTATTAATCAATAAAATAGAAAAGCTAAACGCATTTTTTTATAAAGAAATATCATGCAGACTATAAAGGTGAATTTCAAAAACCAAAAAAAATGTTTATTTGCATCTACAAACAAAAGCCATAGTAATGAATCTTCAAGAAGTAAAGTGCCAAAATATTCCCCTCACTATTTAAATGGGGTTATTTTAGTCATGTACCTTCAAGCATGAAGAAATATTTCTTGTGCATATATTTACTCAATTAAAATAAAATAAAATAATATAGCAGTAGCAAGAAAAATGAACATCTTCATTTTTACAATCATTTTTAACACTTTTATAGCCCTCAAAATGAGGATCAGAAGCTATTTTTTATATCAGATTTGAAACGGCAAGACTATATCCTAGCCTCTAAATATAAAAAACCTTCCAAAAACACTACTGCATTTAAAAACAAAAAGCAGAGCATTGCAGCATTTCATTTTGGCACAGCAACAGGATGAAGCCTCTAATAGCTTCATGAACATCTCTTTCATTGAATGTTGTAAAATCAAAAATATAAAGAGAAAAAAAATGCTTTGCCAAATTAGCATCCATAAACTAAGGTTTTGCGATGCAGCAAAAACATAAATAGGTTTAACTCAAAATCTCTGTAGCTTCATATGTTTGACAAATAGATAGCATGAGAACCATTTTTGTAATGATATTAAAAGACGAGATGCTCAGAATAGCCCATTTTTTTACAAGAAAACAAAAGTAAGACATGGAAAGAAAACATAGTCGCATTTGGTTACAATAGTAAATTGATCACGTCGGATCAAAAGTTGAAAATGCACCATTACAACATTGCACTTTGGATATATGATTAAAGAGTGTTAGCTGAGAAACTAATCATTTTCTTCACGCAAAAAAGGGGAGATTGAAGCCAAAATAGCTATAAAATGATGGTTTTGATTTACTAGAACCCCCGGCTTCTTATTTGACCTTGGCAGAAACAAAATTATTTTCCTTAGGATCCCACGAGTAGAAAAGAAATACGAAACAAACTAGACTAGAAAAATTTGATAAAATCCCCTATTTTATAGGGATCATATAAAAAGCAAATAGCTTTAGATGCATTCGTAAAAAAAACTGACATGGATGTTATGGATCTCATTTTTTTTCTGGTGGGAACACATAGATCTCCCATAAAGGAGCCGAATAAAACCAAAATCTCATGTTCGATTATGAATTAGAGAAAACAAAATTATTTTCTCCATATTGAATTAAAAAGGGGAGATTGAAGCCAAAATAGCTAAAAAATAATGGTTTTGGTTTACTAGAACCCTCAGCTTCTTATATGAGCTCGGTAGAAACAAAATTATTTTCCTTAGGATACGGATCTTAATTTTTTTTTTATTTTATGTTTTACTGCGTGGGACCCACAAATACACATGACTTTATTTCATTGAACAATGAACCTTGCTCTACAATTGGAGTCCGGACAAAAAATTTTCGCCCTCTTCACAAGCCATTTTGAGCTATTTTTCTTCATATTGCCTCTTTTACTTCTCAATCCATCAACATTAATTTTATGCACCAATCTATTAGGTGCATTTTCTGCGCTTTAATTTTATTGTACATGGGATGTAAACGAACCGAACACGAACGAACATAGCTTGTGATCGTGTTCGGTTTGTTTGAAATAAGCTCGTGTTCTAAATTGTTTGTGAAGTCACTGTTCGTGTTCGTTTCTTAACGAACGAGCCGAACACGAGCTGTTCGCGAACGACGAGCCAGTTTGACGTCCCTAATATTAATATATATAAATAATATATTATATTAATTATATAACTTATATTATATAAATATATAATATCTATATTAGTATATTACTAATATATTATTATTGATTTATTATATATTATAATTTATAAAATTTAATTTTTAAAACAGCATAATTTTTTTATATATAATTATTTTAAATTATTTTATATTTCGAAAAATAATGATTCGAACACGAACGAACGCATCACTATTCGTGTTTGATTTGTTTAACTAACCGAACGAAAAAAATTTGTTCACGTTCGTCTCATTTACTTATCGAACAAATCGAACACGAACTCATTGATGAACCAAACACAAACTGTTCGCGAACAACGAGCTTTTTTGACAGCCCTAATTGTACATATTAAACCACTCAAGTCTACAAGAGACAATGGAAGCAAAGCATGAAGGCATGGAAATTGGTTGTCTGCACGCAGACCTTCCAAGATCTCCTTGCCACATCAGCCGAGGTATGCCATCATAGCCTCATCAAAAAATCATTAATAGAAAAATAAAGATAAAACAAATCTGCAGAATATGAAAAGCATCCAATGCATCAGCAGTAGCCTACAGTGGTTCCCAACTGCCATTTGAACTGCTCCATGACAAAGAAGTTTCTGTTCGTTCCTTATATCAGTTTAATTATCCTTTTCTTTCTTGTAATTCCTTTTTGTAGGGGCAATTACAAACAAAGCACCAGAAACATTGTTATTTACAAATCAAGCACCCTCTATCCCTTTTTTTATTCTTGCAATTCCTTCAAACCAAACTATTGGGGCAACTGCAACTTATTGAATAATCCGTTGATAAGCTCATTAAAAATAATCTGTTGATAAGCTAGGTGCAATG
>NW_018164666.1:2797833-2820224 GCF_001263595.1 Phalaenopsis equestris
AAAAGTCAGACTGCAGCCAGAAAGCTGCCACCGCATTTAGATAGGTGCGCAGTTTTCAGCGTTTTGAAAACGCATAAGCCGCCAAAACGCAGTTTACCCAAACAAGTCAGATGCGTTTTTAAAACGCCACCACACCAAATAAGTTGCCACAAACGGGCCCTAAGCCTACTATTATCAAGGAATGAGCCCAAACTTCAATCAAACTAGGTAGTTTAAATAAGAAAAAAGATTTAGTGTGCTGCAGTTTTTTATAAAGGCGTTCATAAAGAGAATAACAACCTTTAGAAAGCTATGCAAGAATTATAAAAAATTTTTCAAAATAAGTCGAACAGCTTTCTTACAACAATCAAACACTAACTAACAAATATAATAGCAAAAGCCAACTTCCTATCATAAAAATTTCTAAAAAACAACAATGCAATTCCCTAGACAGAATTGTGACGTCAGCATGAAACTAAAAGAAAGCAAAAAAGCTAACCTAAATAGACTCTTAAGAGAACCTATAATTTCTTTATTATCACGGCCTTCTCCAACAGCTTGAGTGAAGTTTGGGCAGCTTTAAGTTAAAAAACATGCTTGAAGAAGAGTGAATTTGCATCTTCAAAAATCCAAAAAATACTTGCCTTGTACACGCCTCTGCCACCAGTTAAATGCCTTTGAAACCATTGATCTCTATTACAAATATAAAACTTAACACATTAATATTTACAAAGCACTGAAACCCAAAAGGCTTCAAAGCAATGTGATTAAAAAAAAAAGGAAATGATTTTTGTGCAACAAATAGCAACCCAAAATTTTGCTGCTTTTCCTTCATCTAATATAAGCTGCTGCTTTTCTGGTATCATGATGCCCCGGAGTAACTAAACTTCAAGAGATAACGCCATATCAGAAGCAGCAACGTAAACATGCAAGTAAATGAACTATAAGAATATTGCGATGAGATCCAAACAAAATGTAGTAAACTAATTGAACAAAAAAATGGGAATAAGCAAGCCAAGTTAAAAGAGAGTTCATGAAATCAAAGCATAATTAAAAAATAACTCTAAAAGAAAAGAGAGCAGAAAATGAACACAACATTAGCTTTGTTGCATGCTAGAAGATTCACGGTGGTATGGTGATAATATAAAGTCTTGGTCTTGCATGAATATACAGCACATGCATATTAAAAAAAAAAACAGAGGAGAAACCATAATTTTTTAGTGAAAATAACATGGAATGGGAAAATACTATGGTGTTGGCCCAATCAAAATAATCTACTAGAAAATTAAAAGATTGTGATTCCCCTTCATTTAAACTAAATAAATAAGCAATTGAATAACAAAAGAAAAGAAAAATAAAAAAAAATTCAAAACATTACTAATACCAAAAATCTCAGAAATTGGAGTATAATAAGAAATAATGGGACCAAGTAGAAACTAATAATAGGAGTCTCAGAATCACCAGAATCATACTTGACACAATACTAAAAGGGGCTTCAAACAGCAAAGAATACAAGTAAAACTCATTAGCAGCAGATCCTAAAAGCCAATCAAAGCTTCTCCATCACCTTGTTTAAGTGAAACTGACTTGATTCCTGTAAAATTGATTTCTCTTTGAATGATGTCATGAACTACCAGATTTTAACCAACCGTCACAAGAATACCCATGATCAAGCATTCGCAGGATATATTCGCCCTTCACTTCAATATTTCTTGCTAACAAATGAATTTAAAAAACCAAGAATTTCTCTCGTCTCAGCAACAAGAACCGTCAACATACTGAAAACAACTAAACACATTTACCAATATACTTTGCCAATTCCTATGTATTTACATATCCATCACCTTAAGTTCACTTTATACATCTTTGCAAAAAATAAAGAAAAAGAAAAACACTGGTTCTGGATATAAAACAAGTAGTAAAGTTCATATGATAATTTTTTTTAAAAGGAATGGCCAGAGGCTATTATGCAAGTCTCTAGCCACCCTAATGTGCCTAACTATTCGAGTACCACCTCCTTAAGGCCAACTGTGCCAAACGGGATTCAAACCCCCGACCTGAGGGGTCTTATACCGTGTATGCTTCAGATCTAAAATGATTTGGATATGTTGTATAAAAAAATATTAATTTGGATATGTTGTATAAAAAAATATTAATTTGGATGTCTTATACCAGATTCTAAAATGATTTGGATGTCTTATACCAGATTCTAAAATGATTTGGATGTCTTATACCAGATTCTAAAATGATTTGGATGTCTTATACCAGATTCTAAAATGATTTGGATATGTTGTCGACCATCTGATGACCCAATCAAAAGAGTAGATGTTTCAGATTCAAGTCATGTTCGAAAATGTAGAAATAGAACTAAAACGATTTGGATATTATGTATAAAAAAATATTAATTTATTTGATATAAATGAAATAACACTCAATAGGGCACAATGAAGAAAAAAGCTTGTTGTTGTTGCAGTATTTATAAACCTATATGCATAAAAATGTGTATTTCACTAAGTTAGTAATAGTCATACTTTTGATGTGATGTTACAAGATTTGAGTGATATATACGTAAATATGAATATTTACGTGTTATGTAGAAAATTTTTGGGCAACTATTGTTAAGTATACTGACATGAATTGTCATCCGAGAAGATAAGACATCATTTGATTCTTAGTTTTCCTATTCTAAATGGAGTGAGGCCATTATTGTAGGCCGAGCAAGCTTTACCAACAAAAAGAGAAACATATAAATCGTTATGACTAATAATGATATTTGAAATGCAAATCCCAACAGTAACCGGAGATTCTTCAATACCTTGGTCAAGTGAAACTGACATGAGTCCTGTAAAATTCATTTCTCTTTTAATGAACTACCAGATTTTTAACCAATCTTCACACAAATACTCATGATCAAGTATTTGTAAGATACGCTCTCCCTTAATTTTAAAACTTCTTGCTAACAAAGGAATTGAAAAACCAAGAATTTCTCTCATCACAACGACTGAAACATCACCATACCGATAGTAGATAAATAAAAGAAAGGGAAATTAGATGCTTACCACACAATTCCTATGTATTTACATATCTAAACACTAAACTTTAAAAACATTTATACCACCCAAATCTTGATGCAAATTGGGCTGGATATATTATAGAGTCAAATAAACCGGGCAATTACATACACCCAATTCTTATGCATTTACATATCTAACATCTAAACTTTACTTTTTACATTTATACCAAGCCTTCCATAAATATAAGCCAAAAAAAAAACATCCAAATACTTCGAAATGGTTGAGCTCCACGTAGATCATCAAAGATGGAACCAGGTTATCTACAGGATGGGCAATTATCCCCTTAAAATTTACAATTTCTCTATATAAATAATAAAATTTATATATATTTCATATGTAATTTAGGCAATTTAGTAATATTGCACCACCTCGACATTTTTTTTTTTTGCCCGATACTTGAAGAAAATTAGACACGGTGATTTTTCCCACCCAAAAAAATAATGTTGGTTCAACTGTAGGGCATACATCAAGAACTACGATTAAATAATAATCCTTACAACTATCATGTTCACTAATAAGTTGTTCAGAAATTCAAAGTAGAAAGAAATTTTCGTAATTTAATTACGTAAGCTGACATCCAAAGCTGAGCATATGTGTCAGCCAAACTCTCACCCATCAAGAAATTGTCTTCTTTGGCCTAATAGAAATGGAGATGAAAATAAAAAATGACAACTTTTTATAAACAAGTTTAAAGTTATAGTGAACCTGAAATTTCCTATTGCCATCCCATAAGATAAGATACCATTTGCTCCTTATTTTTCCTGATCTAAATAGGGCTTGGACATTATTGTAGGCTGAGCAGTCTTTGCCAACAAATGGAGAAACATATTAATCATTACGACTAATAATGATGGTAGAAATGCAGTGTAAATAACAAATGATAACTAATTATTGAGTGACAATTTAAAACTAATAGTGAACCTGAAATTTCCTATTGTATAAGTGTCATTTAATATTAATTGCATAAGATGCTCTACGCTTTATTAGTAAATATCTCATTCTAAATTTACATTCATTTATTAATAAAATAAATATATAATTAATAATTAAACTAAAAATACTATTGATATAATAATATTTCACTATTAAATCTATAATTAAATAAGTTCTAACTAAATGAATAAATATATATTGCACATACCTTTACATATATATATATATATATATATATATATAATACGACCTATTACTGAACCTAATATCGAGTATTGAACAAGTTATTTGTTGAACGCCAAATGAGTTTGATCGTGAACTTAAACAAACAAGTTTGACTATGTTCATGTTCGGTTTGTTTAAGCTTCGAGCTTTTAAAAATTGTTCAAATTTATTTATTTACTAATTTGAATAAACATGATGGAGCCTTAATTGAGTTGAGTTCAAGGTTCATCAAGTGCAGTGGTTCATTTACAGTATACTGTTCAGTTCTTTAGTAAAGCAAACTCATAATGAGGGATTTCTGTTTTCTGCAAAGGCAAGCTTCTGAAGGTTATACCATCCACTAAAAAAAATGTTTAGACCAAAATGCAGTTTCAAATTAGAATATAACAAAGAACATAAGATTTAATGAAAATAATATTAATAGATAGCAAACAATGCCATCAGAAGAAAAGGATGCCAAGATGTGACAGCTTTAAGTAACATGACCACACTAATAAAAAAACGGAGAATCTTAAAAAACATTTTGTGATAAAGTATATCATGCAAACTCTGAAGGTAAATTTCAGAAAGTGCTTTTTTGCATCTTCAGACAAAAGCAATATCAATGAAACTTCAAAAAGTAAAATGCCAAAATAGTCCTCTAACTCTTTACATGGGGGTCATTTTAGTCATGTATTTTCAACTATGAAGATTATTCCTTGTTCTTATATTTACTCATTTACAATAAAACAGAATAACCATAGCAAGAAACAAAATCATCTTCATCATTACAATTATCTTTGCCACCTTTATAGCTTCTGAAATGGGGATCAGAAGAATGCATTGAGCTATTTTTATATCACATTTGAATCAGCAACACTAGTCATGATGAAGATTATTCAAGTTTGATTTGTTATAAGTTGATGATTGATTTATAACCCATTTGAGCAGCTACCGTTGTTTTTTCTTTCAAAAAAAAATACAAAAAGATTGTACTCTCAGATGAGACTAAGCAGCTACCGTTCCGACGAGCCCCTGACCAATACTTGAGATAAATAGATAAAAGCCATATCATAAATACAAAATGTATACAAATATAGTAAAGTATTAAAAAAAATGTAAGAAAGGTTAAGAAAAGCCAACATAGATATGATTGATTTATAGTGGATGAAGTATAACTTTTTATTCCAATATTATTCAACTTTAAAGAGCATAAAATGCTCCATTTTGTATCAATAGACAAACATCACATGCCCAATTCAGACAACATTAGACCCACACTGAATAATAAATCCACATGTAATGGTATGGACCAAAAGGTTTTTCATGCCTCATTCACACCCAAAAATAATCCCACAAGAGTCAACAGCCTTACATGACCCATTCATTCTATTTACTGTTTCAGTCCTCATATCTCACTTCTTTGGCATAATAAAACCCAGAACTCATTCTTTTTAAGTTCATCATATCCATTTGAGCAGCAGCCATTCACTATCTTGCTTTAAAACAAAAGAAGAGGTTCATTCTTCATACCAAACTAATCTCCCTTCCCCTTCGTTGTAAAAAAACTGTTGTGAAGATTTTCTGATTATGTTTGAAAAAAATAAAAAAGATCATAGCGAGCGAATCCAGCAACCAAAACCAAAATTCCATGATAACCCTAAAGAACATCCAACAATCCGTCAATGGAGCCTTAAAAGGAAAAGTTAATAAAAACATTTATGGCAGCCCTAAATAAATAGAACTCAGGTTGAAAGTACAATCATGAGTCCATGACAGCACTAAAAACATTCAAAAACCTCAAAAAAAACAGAAAAAAAAAGTAAAGGTTAATAAAAGCTCTGGTTGCAGGCACCAATGGAATAGCAAACAGAACATTGTTATAAATTTAGAGGAACAACAACCCTCTAAATAAATAGCCATCAACCACAACAACATTATAAAACAAAACAACAACATTATAAAACAAAAGAAAAAAATTATTAAGCACGCAGGTTGTGAACACTAGTGGCCCAGCACCACTGCAATTTGTAAACATCTACCATAATAAAATAGAGATGTAACAAACAACGGTTATCTTAGATGAAAAATGCAAGATTGAGAGAAAAAATTTACTAGAAAGAGTAAAAAGAGACCACCTAAAGCTTTTAGACTGTCGGATTGCTGGAGTGGTGATTTCTCACCAAGGGTTAAGGATTTCAAAAAGGACAGGCGGGAGACTGCACAAGACCAGTGCAGCGAAGACGAAAGGAAATGGGGAGTGATTGAGGGAATCAAAAGTATTTAGGGTTTAAGCCAATAGGCAGGTCAATTATTCATGTAACCTCGGTCCACAACATGACATGAGGGTCGATCTCCACCGCCCGCTCTCATAGATATAATTTCAATCCAATCGAGAGCTGGTGAATCCGACCTGACACCTGCTTGAAATCTGATCAATAAAGTCGGACCCAAAAATTTGGCTCATAGCCTGGCTCATTCTATTCGATTCAATTTAGATTCAAACTCAAATCTTCGAGCTAATTTCTCAGCCCTGCACCCACCAATCAACATCGATTATTGCCCCTAATGGGCATATCTTGCATTGCTTTCAGTTAATTTCAAATCTGCTTTTATTTTATTCTAAACAAAACGACTCTGAAGTATTACAAATACAAAATATTACTTTTACACTATTTCTTTTTCTACAAACCAAACAGCCCCTTAATCCTGTTTGAAACAAAACATTTTAAAAAAAACAACCCGAAAAAAAAAAAAAAAAAAAAAAAAAAAAAACTAACAAATACAAAGAAATGGCTACAACTGCGAGCAAAGTAAATTTTGAAGATGACAAATAACAATAAAAATAAAATATATAACAGAGGAGAAAATTAAACTTTAATAACGCTTCTCAACAGCACAGACAAAATCAAACCAGCATTTCTCAAACTACCAATGCTTGGAAGCAACAGTTGCCAACAACAGATTTTCAGCCATCCGAGCTGCTCCATAACTTACCAGGGGATATCAAGCATTTCTCATTGAAGAGCTGCATGATTTCAATCATCCTTTGTAGAAAAGATTCACAAACAAGCTTTTAAAGAATGTTTTCCCCTTCATTTTAACAAACAAAACTCTGCTACCAATAGCCACTTAGAGGTTGTTTTGCAACATATTTAGGGTCTATTTGGACATTTTAGTAAGTTCCGCGCTTCTGTTTTCATATATTTGTAGGTTACAGATAGGTTACAGGGAGGGGTTACAGGGGATATAACGCAGATATAACCCCCCAATACTCTCTGAATAACCTCCCTGATGTACGCAGCACTGCGTATGTTCTACGTACAAAAATTTTTCTCCTAAAACAGACCATAGGCAGCCTGCATGCAGGCCTTCCAAGATATCCATGCCACATCTGCCTAAGAATGTAATCATAGTTCATTAAAATCATTAACAGGAGACTAGAGATAATAACTAATGTATCGATCCAAAATCTCAATGCAAAATTCTGTTAGATAACTTCCAGTCAAATACAAATTCACTCAAACCAAAATTTCAGTACATTTATAGTTGAACCCAAGATCAAAAGTGATCTGATATGAACCCAAATCAGCCCGACCATGTAGTTGAAGCACAATAAAAAACTACGATAATAATAGGAGGCCAAATGATAACCAAATCTAGCATGAGCTACACAAGCAAATTCAAAATCCTCTTTTTCCACATTTGAGAAAGGTGTTTTTGACATCTTTTTTTAAATATAATAGTGCTACTTTTATGTGATATTAAAGATTTGAATGCTATGTTGGTAAATATAAAAGTTTAGTTGTGAGATGTGTAAATACATAAGAATAATGTGGTATGCATGTAAATGCCCCATACTGCAAATGCATGGAAGCAGGGGTTGCCATCCGAGCTGCTCTTTTATAAGATATTTTATAATAGAACTTCTAAATTATTAAATTTATTTAAAAATCCAACAAAATATAATAAAAAATAATTCAAAAACCATCACTCAAAATCTGCATAAATTTTGAAGGATGTTTGAAGGAATAAATAAATAAAATATTATATTTAAAACTTCAAAAACTAAAATATTATGTTTAATATTTAAGATGACTTGTAGATAAAAACTTAAAATATTAATAATTAACCATTAATAAAAATTTAGTAAAATATTCTACCTAAAAATTTTGTTATATTTATATACATCATAGAAAATTTCAATGAGGAGCTTACAAGGAAAAACTTTTAAAGTATAATGGATTAAAATTCATATTTCAAAATAAAATAAAACTTTGGATGGTTGATATGTAAAATCTTTAAAATTTTTGGGAGAATTACATGTAAAGCACATAGGGCTGTCAAAACAGCTCGTTCGCGAATAGCTCGTGTTCGGCCCATTCGCCAAGTTAATGAGTCAAACACGAACAAAGAATTATTCATTCGTATTCGGCTCATTTTGGCTCGAAATACTACACATCAATTATATATATAGTGATGAGTAATATTAAAAAAAATGTAATTAACTAACAATGCTACAAAGAATTATAATCAATTAGAAGTATTAATTAAGAAAATAGAATTATTAAATTAGATTCAAATTATGTTTTAATTAAAACTACAATTTTTAAATCTTGCCCCATCCCTTAACATCTTATGGCTACGTACTTAGGGTTGTCAAAACAACTCTTTGTTCGTGAACACCTCATGCTCGACTCACTAAGCAAACGAGCCAAACACTAACACAATTTTTGAGCTTGAAATATAAGCGAGTCGAACACGAGCTGAGTCTAGGCTCGCTCCTGTTCGACTCGTTTACACCCCTAAAGGCACAAAAAGAAATGAAAATTTGAGGCAGGAGAAAATTAGCCTGGACACGTCATTAGTTGCTTTGTGCATAAACGTGAATTTATCCATCAGATTGCAACCAAACATGACAAAATCAAAGCCCTTAATAAATCTCAAAGCCATTGGACAGCCCAGAAGGAGTGGGCAAACAGAGTGTCCTACCACCCTACCATTGTCGGGCAGGGAAATAATCGAACGATCTCCCGTTGCAAGATTCTCTAATGGCGGATCGACCAGGATTAACATAGGAACACCCAACCACAGGAAACAGGATCGCTGCACGACAGATCACCTCAACCGCCCAACACATACATCAAAAGGGCACAATCATTACTCCACCGTTCGTCTTGGACCACTGACGCCAGACCAGTCGGCCAACAGATCAATACAATAAATGGAATACAAATTATAATATAAATATGACATGAAATTCATTTAATCACATTAAGAACGATTTCCAAAACTATTCACATTTCTGTAATTGTACCAACTACAACTCTATGAATAGGGAGCAAAAATACGAATAAAGGGACCTTGGACTCACTCTTGAAAAAAGGAATTCCAGACTTACTCTCCTCTCCTCTCCTTCATCCCTCTAATCTCAAGGCATGATTCACAAATGACAAATAAGAATTCAACCTAAAAAGTGGTGCGGTGAGCATGAATAATGCTCCAAATTAGAAGCGTGAAAGACTACAAATGAGAAAGCTCCCAAAGAGAAATAATGCACATGGAACACGATAGAGTCTACGCAACCAGACATGCACGCGCAAGTCTAGGGGTTGAAGGCCCAAATGACTCATTTTGGAACAATTCCAAGACCTTGGATATTCACTTTCCCCCTGCTGAGTTTCCCACTGCGGATTCCCCTAAAGACCAAGAACCGCAAAAGCCCCACAAGCTGTTATGTATGCTGACATCTAAACCTGAGCATATCATCCAGGCAAATAGCCATAGCTAAAGAAAAAGAAAAGAAAAAAAAATAAATTATATATAAAAAAAAACCTATGCAACTATATCATTTGTAACTACAGACAAACATGAATTACCCACGGAAGATAAAACACCAAACACTTCTCATAGTTTTTTGGATTTATATGGAGCTTGGACATTATTCTAGGCCAAGCATGCTTTATCAACAAATATAAAAACATACTGACCATTAAAAGTAATAATGATTAAAGAAAAAAAGCTAAAAATATGATTGTGAAATTTTTATTGGTAAACAAGAATTGAATATTAAGAGTGAAGCAGAAATTTCATTCAGTAGAAGCAATATTTAATATTATTGGCATAGGATGCTGAACGCTTCTCCTGAGTGATAACATCTTTAAGAAGACACTTTATTGATATTCAGTTATTTAGCGAAGATATTCATAGCAACCTCTTCAGACAAAGTCATAATAACGCATCTGCAAATATGAATATATTTTTGCACTTAGATTTCTTCACCAAAGATATAAAAAAGAAGTTGCTGTGGTGTAGTGATCCTCACATTAGTCTTACACACTAAAGATCCCCAAGTTTGTTCCTAGGCAGCAAAATCTTTATTCAAGTCATTGCCTGGTCTCAAGCCCCGAATGCGAAAAACGAAGGGTTAAATAAACACAACCAACATAACTTTTATTTAAAAATCATGAAATTAATCCTTTAAATCATTATGTTCAAACTAAACTTCGGCCATCTAATGATCCGGTTAGGAGAGTAGATGTTTTAGATTTGTCTTATGTAAAGAAAGGAGGTAGAGAGAGGTGAACCTAAAAAGACTAGGCATGTTGTATGAAAAATAATCTTAATTTATAACAAGATAATCATCATGCTTATCAACCATATGTGCATCCTTTATAGTTGCCAATAAGAGGATCAGAGTTGAATCAGTAACAACAAATCCTAGCAGCCAGATTAAAAGATCCTCAAAAAAATTACAGCAAGCAATAACAAAGAGCTAGGACATTGTTACAGTTCTACCAATTGCCACTATATTCAGTTTTAGACTCCAAGGTAAATCTCCATAATTCATGTTTTTTCCGAGTTTTTTCTCTAGTCTTATCCACGAGAAGAATATTTATATAATTACATTCCATCACGTTAAAAGTTATGCTTTTAGTGACATTTATAATAGATTAGATACTAACGAGGGTGTAAAATATATGTATAAATGAGACAAATAAAGAGAAAAAAAAAGTTAAGATTTAACGCAAGTTTATTAAAAAAGAAAATCAAAAAGTGCTTTTCTTAGAAATTTTTTTTTAAATAGGTGGGTGAGTTATTTTGATAAATTTTTTAACTTAGTAATCTTAATATCGTGAATAATAATAAAATGATTCATTTTTACCGCCGCATTAGTAATAAAAAAGTTAAGGCTTTAAAAAATCTACAAGACCTGATGATAATCCCAATTGAAGTGTGAAAATATTTAGGAGAGTTGAGTTTCTTGTCTTACTAAACTCTTTAATATTATTTTAAAAACTAAAAAAATGTCTGAGAGGAGGAAGAGTATTTTGGTCCCCATCTTTAAGAATAAAGGGGATGCACAAGTGTGCCAATAATAGTAACAATATTAAAAGGCAAATTACCCATTTTTTACAAGAAAACTGTCGCAGGAAATAGTAAGTAAACTTAAATACATTTGGAAATGCAATAAGAACGTTTATGTCAAATAAAAAGTAGAACATGCCCCATCACACCCCAACAGTTTGAATATATGATTAAAGATAAAAGAATAAGAAGGAAAAGAGGAACAACAAAGTATGCAAAAGTGTTATCATCATCGTAATCACATTTCCAATAGCCTTATTCCAACTTTTTAGGCAACTTTATGAATTCGAATTTTTCAATACGACTGAATTAGTTTTGAGTTATTGATCCCATACTTTACAGACCATTCAAACAAGTTTCCATTTTGCCTTATGTCTACCTCTTTTCCTTCCTAATCCATCAACAATAACTTTATGAATCCAATTAGTATGTGCATTTTCTACTCTTTATTGTACACATTAAACCACTTGAAAACAATAACAAACCTTAGAAGAAAATCATCAAAGCATGGACACCGGTTGCCTGCACACAGACTATCCAAAATCTACTTGCCAAATATTACTGGGCATATCATCATCGCCTCTTTAAGAAAAAAAATTGAGCAGATCTAGAGACATGACCGATATGAAGGCTACTAAAACATTAACCGCATCAGCAGTTGCCTACAGTTGTTCCCAACAGCCATCTGAGCTGGCTCCATGACAGAGTAGTTCCCTTACCTATAAAATCAGGATCAATAGAAAAGGAAAACATTCCCCAAAAGAATCCTCAATTTTGACTAAGATAAGAGCAATATTTTGTTCCCCCAACCACCTAGAACACACCATATACTTCTCATAATTTTTTCGATTTATATGGAGTTTGGAGATTATTGTAGGCCAAGCATGCTTTATCAACAAATATTAAAACATACTAACCATCATGAGTAATAATGATTAAAGAAAAGCAGATGAAAATAAGATTGATATTATCATTGGCATAGCTTGCTGTACGCTTTTCCTGAGTAATAACATCTTTAAGATCTCATAGCAAACCAAAGAAATTCATTTACAAACTAACTCTTCAGACAAAGTCATAATAATGCATCTGCATATATGAATATACTCCCTATACTTAGATTTCTTCCCCAAAAAATAAAAGAAAAGTTGCTGTGGTGTAGTGGTTATCACATTAGCCATATACACTAACTGTCCCCAGTTTGCTCCTAGGCAGCAACATTTTTATTGAAGTCATTGTTGGGTCTAAACCCCTGATAGAAAAATGGAGGGTTAAGTAAACACAGCCAACATAAAATTTTGCGAAAAAATTATGACATTAATCCTTTAAATCAATGTGTTCAAATTAAACTTCGACCATTTAATGAGCCGGTTAGGAGAGTAGATGTTTTAGATTTGTCTTATGTAAAGAAATGAGATAGAGAGGGGTAAACATAAAAAGACCAGGACATGTATTAAAAATAATCTTAATTTATTAGAATTAAATGAAAATATGACGCTCAATCCGACACAATGGAGAAAAAGAACAATATGTGCATCCTTTATAGGTGCCAATAAAATAAAATAACCATAACAAATAACAAGATAATCATCATGCTCAACAACCATATGTGCATCCTTTATAGTTGCCAATAAGGGGATCAGAGGAATGCATCAACCATATTTATATCAGATTTAAATCAGTAACAGGTCCGAGCAGCCAGACTAAAAGATCCTTAGAAAAATTACAGCAAGCAATAATTGTATTAAAAATAATCTTAATTTATTAGAACTAAATGAAAATATGACACTCAATCCGACACAATGGAGAAAAAGAACAATATGTGCATCCTTTATAGGTGCCAATAAAATAAAATAACCATAACAAATAACAAGATAATCATCATGCTCAACAACCATATGTGCATCCTTTATAGTTGCCAATAAGGGGATCAGAGGAATGCATCAACCATATTTATATCAGATTTAAATCAGTAACAGGTCCGAGCAGCCAGACTAAAAGATCCTTAGAAAAATTACAGCAAGCAATAATTGTATTAAAAATAATCTTAATTTATTAGAACTAAATGAAAATATGACACTCAATCCGACACAATGGAGAAAAAGAACAATATGTGCATCCTTTATAGGTGCCAATAAAATAAAATAACCAGAACAAATAACAAGATAATCATCATGCTCAACAACCATATGTGCATCCTTTATAGTTGCCAATAAGGAGATCAGAGGAATGCATCAATAACAAGTCCGAGCAGCCGGACTAAGAGATCCTCAGAAAAATTACAGCAAGCAATAACAAAGAGCTAGGACATTGTTACATTTCTACCAAGTGCCAAGATAGTCCCCTGACTGTATTCAATTTTAGTTCTACTCAAACGAAGGCCTTTAGACTCCAAAATAGACCACCATAATTCAAGTTTTTAATGAGCTTTTTCTCATCTTATCTACGAGAAGGATATCTATATAATTACATTCCACCACGTTAGAAATTCTGTTTTTAGTGACCTTTATAATATATTAGATACTATGAAAAATATATGTATAAACTATATATGTATAAACTAGTTATAAACTAGTCAAACAAAGAGAAAAGAAGAGTAAAGATTTAACTCAAGTAAAGTATATTAAAGATGAAAATCAAAAAGTACTTTTCTTAGAAAAAAAAAATTCAAAATAGGTGGGTAAGTAATTTTGATAAACTTCTTAATGAAGTTTCGAAAAATACGATCGAACTTAGTGATTTTAATACCGTGAATAATAAAATATTTTATTTTTACCGTCGCATTAGTAATAAAGAAGTTGAGGAGGCTTAAGCAAAACCAAGGGTGGAAAGTCTGTAGGAACTCGTGATATCACAATTGAAGTGTGAAAATATTTTGGAGACTTGGGAGTTTATTGACCTACTGAACTCTTTAATGTTATTTTAAAAACTAAAAAGATGCCTGAGTGGAGGAAGTGTATTTTGGTCCCCATTTTTAAGAATAAATGGGATGCACAAGAGTGTGCCAATTATAGAGAAATTAAGTTGGTGCGTCATCCTTTAAATTTATTGGAGAGGGTAATTGAACATCGGTTAAGACGTACTACAAAGATTTCTCATAATCAATTTGGATTAATGCCAGACAAATCTACTATTGAAGAATATACATTTATTGAGAGGTTTGATGGAGAAGTTCAGAGATAATAAGGAGGATCTACATATGATTTTTATTGATTTAGAAAAAGCTTATGATAACTTTCCAATAGATATCCTTTGGAGTGTTCTTGAGAAGAAAGGTGATGATATGACTTATATTCAAGTCATTAAAGATATGTATACAGCAACTGTTACTTGTATTTGAGCAAAAGGAGGATTGACCAAATATTTTCCTATTTCCTCTGGTTTACATCATGGATCGGTTTTAAGCCCATATCTTTTTTTTTTATAACAAATGGAGCATAATTTTCAAAAAAAAAAAAAAACAAAAGGTGCAAAGACTCTACTAAGCTTTATGAACAAGCAATCCCTCTGATGGATGCTCTGAAAATAAAAAATATGAATTGAGAAAACAATCACAAACCAGGGATTTGCATTGCAACAAAAACATAAATAGGTCCAACTAAAAATCTTTGTAGCTTCACACGTCAGTGGCAGTATCCAATTAGCTGAAAGCCATCATAGGAAAACATTGCAGCATTCAATATCAAAGAGATGTGACATGGTTACGTTTCTATTTGTTACAACAAAAGGAGCAAAGACTCTAGTGAGCTTTATGAACAAGCAATCCATCTGATGAATGCTCTGAAAATCAAAAATATGAATTGAGAAAGCAGTCGCTGTATTAGCCACCACAAGCTAGGGATTTCCATTATAACAAAAACACAAATAGATCCAACTAAATATCTTTGTAGCTTCACACGTCAGGTGTAGTATCTAGTTCGCTGAAAGACAACAGAAGAATCACCAAAAAACAAACAATAATAGTTAATAAGGGAAGAGCCTCAGAATTGCCCAATTTATACAAGAATACTGTCGCAGGATATAGTAAGTAAAATTAAATACAGTTGATGCTATAAGAACGTTTATATAAAATAAAAAGTAGAGCATGCCCCATTACACCACCACAGTTTGGATATATGATTAAAGAGAAAGGAATAAAAGGAAAAGAGGAACAACAAAGGATGCATCATCATCGTAATCACATTTCAAATATCCTTATTCCAACTTTTAGGGTCAACTTTATGAACTCGAATTTGTCACTACTACTGAATTAGTTCGAGGTATTGATCCCATACTTTACAGACCATTCAAACAACTTTCCATGTTGCATTATGTCTACCTCTTTTCCTTCCCAGCCCATCAACAAAAATTTTATGAATCCAATTAGTATGTGCATTTCTTACTCTTTATTGTACATATTAAACCACTTAAAGCCAATAACAAACCTTGGAGAAAATCATCAAGGCATGAACATCGGTTGCCTGCACCCAGACCTTCCAAAATCTACTTGCCAAATCTTCTTGGGCATATCATCATCGCCTCTTTAAAAAAAATTTTGAACAAATCTAGAGACATAAACAGATCTAGAGACATAACCAATATGAAGGCTATTAAAACATTAACGCAGCACCAGTTGCCTACAGTTGTTCCCAACAGCCACTGAGCTGGCTCCACGGCAGAGAAGTTCCCTTATCAATAAAATCAGGATCGATATAAAAGGAAAAGTACTCTCAAATTTGCTTAAGATAAGAACAATATTTGGTTCCCCCACTCTCCAACAGAAAACTCATATGAAGTCCTTCAAAAATTAAAAACACTTGAATGTAAACCCTAAGGAATGATTAATCACCAACCACTTTACATATTGTCTCAGTCAGGCATTTTCCACCAGAAAAATGAGAACAAGCAAACCAAGTTGAAAGAAAAGCCACACAATCAATGAAAGAGAGTGATTGACACAAAATAGGATAAATAAATAATAATAATAAAACACACTAAAAGAAAAGAGTGAGGAACTAAGAATACTTTGAAAAAGAGATTACAGCCATACAAATTTACAGATCACATAACAGGATTACAAATTTTTTTTTTCTCTTTGCCTGATCCAACAAATAACAAAAAAGCCTGCAAGCCAAGTAAATCTCAAAGATCCAAAACAACATGAAAGAGAAATTACAACAGAGGCTCAGATCAGCCTCAATCAATCACCAAAAAGGGGCCTCCAATTCCATAGAAAAAATCAATCAAGCAATACTCAAACTACCAAATTGTGGAAACAACGGTTGCCGAAAAAAAATTTCAGTGGCCGTCCAAGCTGCTCCATACTTAGCACGTGATAAAAAGTATCAATTTGAACGGCACAGCGATTTTATTCATCCTGCACAGAAAAAGTTACAAGCATGCTTCCAAGGATTGTGAATCCCCTTTATTTTAACTCAAAGTAGCAAAATCCAAAACATTTATAAACAAGCTTTCAAAGATTGTGAATCCCCTTCATTTTAAGTCAAGTAGAATTTAGTAAATCCTTCTAAAGCAAAACCCGTCAGCAGTGGATCCCAAAAGCCACCGGAGCTTCTCCATCACTTTAGTAAAGTAAAACTGAGTTGAGTCTTGTAAAATTCATTCCTCTTTGAATTAACTATCAAATTTTAACCAACCCTCGCACAAATACTCATAATCAAGCATTAGTAACTGGCAAGTTATGTTCTCCCGTAATTTTAAAATTTCTTCCAAACAAAGGAATTGAGAAAACCAAGATTTTCACTCATCACAGCCACCATAACCATCACTATACTGGTAACAGATAAAAAAAAAAGAGGGGGCTGTTACATACATACCATCCAATTTCTATATATTTATATATCTAACACCAAAACTTTACTTTTTACATTTATACAACCCAAATCATTCATATCACATAAAAAATACCACCATTTTCACTTTAAAAAGTGAAATGCAACTTTTCAAGCATAGGTAAGGTGGCACGTATGCCAAATCAAAAGATGCAGGCACGGGATCTAAAGGAAATCATAACGTTTATTATGACATAATAAGGCACGGGATCTAAGGAAATCATAAAGTTCAGAAATCCTTGAACCGAACCATGGATTTTCACTCTTTGTGACTGCAGACCTTTCCTCTCCACTCATCCCATAACATAACAAAAAGCTAGAACTCCCAATAAAGCTTATAGTCAAGAACCACGATCAAATCAGTTAATGCTTATAGATATCATGTTCTCTCAATAGTTATTCAAAAGTTCAAGATTTGCTGCAATTTGTAAAAGGGAATCATGTGTAGCAGCCCAAACTCTCATCCATTACGGTATTGTCTGCTTGGGCCTTAATGGCATAAACTTTGTCCCATTGGTACAACTTCCAAGGATATCACCCATCCTGAGAATGCTCCCACACGAGTACGTTTAACTTTGGAGTTTTGGATGAAATTCCACCAAAAGGAGCCTCGATATTGAAGAGTTTAGCTTCTTTCAACTTAAGGGGCTTCACAACATGTTATCTAGGCAATTAGTCATTGCTTAAAGGAAAATAAAAAAAGAGGAAAATTGACATACATCCACATAATTTTTACATATTTACATATCTAAAAAATATAATGTAACTTTTCTGTTTCTAACACTTGGGTGACATGAACCAATGTATGAAAATGTGTATTTCACTTGTAAAAGTTAGTAATGGTGATACTTTTGACATGATGTTAAGATTTGAATGCTATGCACGTAAAAATGAATATTAAGGTGTCAAGTATATAGATATGCTTGAAACTTTCTTTTGTAAGTATATTGTCATACAACAACAACAACAACAACAACAACAACAACAACAACAACAACAACAACAACAACAAACAAGCCTTTTATCCCACTAAGTGGGGTCGGTTACATGAATCATTTTTCTCCATTGCGTCCTATTGAGTATCAAATTTTCTTTTGATTCTAATAAATTAAGATCATTTTTTAAACAATATGCCCAAGTCTTCTAGGTCTACCTCTGTTTTTCTTATCGTAAGTCGAATCTAAAACATTTACTCTCCTAACTGGATCATCAGATGGTCGATGTCTAATGTGAACAAACCACTAAGACGACTATCTCTAATTCTGTCCACCATTGGAGCTACACCAACACTATCACGGATATATTCATTTCGTATTTTGTCTCTAAGTGTAAAGCCACTCATCCACCAAGGCATTCTCATCTCGACAACACTTAACATAGTTTTGTGCTTCTCTTTTAAATGACAACATTTTGTGCCAAAAATCATTGCAGGTCTCACCACCATCTTATAAAATTTTCCTTCCAATCTAAGTGGTACTATTCTATCACACCATAAGCCGGAAGCATTCTTCCACTTCAACCATCCAACATAAATTATATTAATAACATCCCCATCTATATCACCACCACTTTTAACAATAGACCCAAGAAATCTAAAGCGTTCACAACTTTTAATAATTTGAGCACTCATAGAAACAGCTCTGTCTCTAGAGCAACTACTACTAAAATTATATTCCGTGTATTCAATTTTAGTTCTACTCAAACAAGACCTGCAGACACCAAAGTAGACTTCCATAACTTAAGTTTTTCCTAAGCTCTTTCTCTAGTCGTATCCACAAGACCAATACAGCAAAGTACATCCTCCTGTAAACGTCCCGTAAGAGCATCCATAACGACAGCAAAAAGATATGAGTTTAAAGGCCGTCCCTGATGTAATTCAACAAAATAGAAATTATCATCTGAGAAGATAAGATACCATTTGCTTCTTAGTTTTCGAGATCTAAATCGAGTTTGGAGATTATTGTAGGCCGCTCGCATGCTTTACCAAAAAAGCAAAAAACATATTAATCATTACAACTAATAATGATATTAGAAATGGAGATGAAAATAAAAAATGATAACATTTTATTGATTAAAATGTTAATAATAATAGCGAAGCACAAATTTCCTGTTGTACAAGTGTCATTTAATATTAATGGCATTGCATGCTCTATACTTACTCTATGCATGCATGAATCATCATGAGTAATACAATCTTAAGGCCTCACAATAACCAAAGAAGCAGCTCATTTATTAAGCCAGAGAAGCAGATAATATGCTAAATCAAAGAAGCAGATCATTTACTAAACCGGAGAAGAATATAATATACAAAACCAACGCAGCTGATTATATTTCAAGGATTTAATTCCAATAGGCATTTGAAAATCATATGACAGTTCCTTAGCACTTTGCAGTCAGGGATTTCTGCTTTTGTCATGGCATGCTCTTAAAGGCAACACATCCACTTAAATAAATGTATAAGTTGATGCAGCATTAATAAATTTCATCAATTGGCACGAATCTCAAGGCAATTTTTGAGCAAAAGATTTTCTGATTCAAATTAAAAATCATTCAGAGCTTTAATTTCAGGAAACTCAGTCAAACTGACCACGCAACAAAAAGAATCCAATGATACCAAAATTGGTTGAATCCGACAAAACCACCAACAATAATTTCCAATAAAAGAATAATATCAACCATTATACTCAGAATAAAGTGACTTTTTTCATACTCCTCAAATGTCCTTTACATTGTGCATGAACAAGTATTGTACTTCCAGCAAGAATCTTTCGGCACGCAAAAAAAGTATATAACAGCAAAAATAACACCATTTTAACTTTTGAAAATGAAAAACACCTTCTCATGCATAGGTAAGTAAGTAAAACTTGAATTACGCCGGCACTTCATAAGACATTATTAGACAGTTTTTTTTACTGCAGAGCTTTCCTCTGCTGATCCCAAACACCACAAAATGCTCGAGCTCCGCGTAGGGCATGCAGCGAAAAACTACAATCGAATCATTTAATCCTAATAAATATAATGTTCTCTCAATATTTGTTCAAAAGTTCAAGACTTGCTGCAATTTGTAAAAAGACATCCAAAGTTGAGAATGTGTAATGGCCAAACCCTCCCCATTGAGATATTCCCAACTGCCTCAATTTTGTTCTATTGCAGTAACTCCCTAGGAGGTCATCCATCCTGAGAATACTCCCATACCAGAAACCATTTAGTGGTTTAGGGCTTAGGGTTTAGGGTATAGGGTTTAGAGGACATTTAGAGGGTGTTTGGCTGCAACCCAAAAAAACTGCCTTCCTATATTAGCATCCACAAACTAGAGATTTGCATTGAAACAACAATATAAACGAGTCCAAATCACCTAGGCGGATTTGCATCAGATCACGTTTCACCATGTTTCATTCTTTGTTTTTTTATGTGATTTTGTTCGGATTTGCATCGGATCACGTAAGTTGCACCATGTTCTTTTACCAAATGATTTACTATAATAGCATTGAGCTCATGGATCCACTAGCTTCTGGAAGTGAAGGAGAGGGTATTTATAAGTCCATAATTACTCAACATCTCTATAGACAACTTCCAAGAAGTTTTGTCAAATTAAAATTAGAAAATTTGCCAATTGAATGTTATATGTATGGTTTCTAATCTTACGTATGGTCAGTTCAAATTCTAATAAATTTTGTATTGATCAGAATTATAATTGCTAATTGTTTGTATGTATCCAAAAAGTATTTTCTGGCTTAAAGTTGCCCCAAATCTCTCCATAACATCTGCACAATGGCTAAACAACCATTAGTTTCCAATAGGGCTGTCAAAACGGCTCGTTGTTCGCGAACAGCTCGTGTTCGGCTCGTTAAGAAGCTCGTGCTCGGCTCGTTCGCTAAGTTAAAGAGCCGAACACGAACCACACAAATAAATAATTGATCGTTCGTGTTCGACTCATTTTAGCTCGAAATAATACCAATCAATTATATATATATATATCTTTGATAAGTAGTATTTTTTAATAATTTAATTGACTACAAGGCTACAAAGATTTATAATCAATTAAAAGTATTAATGAAGAAAATATAATAAAAATTATTAAATTATATTCAAATGATGTTTTAAATCTTACCCCAATCCTTAACATTTTATGGCTACGTGATTAGCGTTGTCAAAATGACTCTTTGTTCGTGAACAGCTCGTGTTTGGCTTGCTAAACAAACGAGCTGAACACGAACACATTTTTTGAGCTCGAAATATAAACGAGCTTCGGCTCGTTTACACCCCTAGTTTCCAATGATCAATGCTGCTTCAAATTGTATCTTTGATCTCCAATCTTATATATAATAATGAAAAAACTGTCTAGTTAATTAAGCATGATGAAAGTATTCTGATGAGGCTTTTAGGGATAAAAATTCAGAAGATTCAAAACATAGATACACTCTCAAAAATAGAAATATTTTTTTGCATTGTAGTATCGAATATATTGCCAAGAAAGTTCGTTACAAACAACATTATTTAACAAGCGCAGAATGGTCATTTATCCACAAACAGCTGTAAATCATCTGTTCTCAAATAGTTGCCCCAAACAGCCAGCCAATTTATCAGGAAAAGTTGGTGATATAGATAAGTTGGATAAGCTGCAGTTGCCCAAAACAAACCCTAAATATCTCTCTACAGCTTCACAAGTTACTGTTGACCTCATTTTTAGTGAGGTCTTAGTCTCCTACTCTTAGAACCTAGGATCTAGCTTTAGGAGTTCCTGGTTGACCATCCTAGCGAACTAGTAATGGAGCCCACCTCCCGTAGAACTTCAAGCCACTTCTTGACTCATTTCTGTGAAGAACTCGCATGAGTGGTTCCAAGCACTCAACTTTTAGTTGCAAGGGCTAAGGACCAACATGTAGAGGGCCCGAAATTGAGTTCCTATAGGATCAACAGCCTTAGGTGAACCCTTTGTGACTCGATTACTCGCGAACGCCATTTTTCATGCACTCACTGCACCACACACGATTTTGGCTTAAAT
>NW_018164666.1:2820768-2845210 GCF_001263595.1 Phalaenopsis equestris
AATCTAATCAATCGAAAAAAAAAGTTGACCGACAGTTACGTGTCGTATCTAATTTACAGAAAGACAGCATAAGACAAATCACCAAATAATAAAAATATTAATAGGTAAGAAACTCAAAATTGTTGAGTTTATACAAGGATACAATAGTAGAGTATTGAAAGTTAACCTGAATGCATTTAGTAATGCTATAAGATGGTTTATTATGTCAGATAAAACGTAGAACATGCACCATTTTAACATTATAGTTCAGATATATGATTAAAGTTTGCATAAAAAGGCATAAGAAAGAAAAGAGGAACAATAAAGTTTGCAAAAGTATCATCCCATCATCACATTACCATTAGCCTTATTCCAACTTTTTAGGATCAACTTTAAGAATTTGAATTTGTCATTTACTACTATGGAATTAATCTGAGGTATTAATCCTATACTTAACAACCCATCTCGAAAAAAATTCCATGTTAACTTGGGTTGACCTCTTTTCCATCTTAATTCATCAACACTAATTTTATGCATCCATTTAATAGATGCATTTCACTCTGTTCATTATACACATTAAACCACTGAAGTCCATAACAAAACACAAAAGTATCATCTCATCATCACATTACCATTAGCCTTATTCCAACTTTTTTGGGTCAACTTTATGAATTTGAATTTGTCATTTACTACCATCGAATTAATCTGAGGTATTAGTCCTATACTTAACAACCCATTTCGAAAAAATTTCTGTTACCTTGGGTTGATATCTTTTCCTTCTTAATTCATCAACACTAATTTTATGCATCCATTTAGTAGGTGCATTTCCAACTGTTCATTATACACATTAAACCACTGAAGTTCATAACAAAACACAGAAGAAAATCATCACGGCATGGCCGCTAGCTGCCTGCATGCAGACCTTCCAAAATCACCTTGCCGCATCTTCTTGGAAGTATCATCACAGCCTCATAAAAGAAAATGAACAGTGATCTAGAAAAATAATTCCCCAAAGAAAACCTCATAATATTTTATTATCACCATCTCCTGATCTATAAAGTTAGGATCGATTGCAAAAAAAACCTCAGAATTGGCAAATATAAGAAAAAGATTTGGTCCCCCCACTCTCCACCAGAAACCTTACAAGCAAATCCTTCACAAAATTTATATGAAAGGATCATTTGGTGAATTTAAGTCGGAAACAAAATTCAAACAATAGTAAATTTCAACCTCAAAATTTAAAATCCCTCGGACATGAACCCCAAGAAATGATTAATCATCAAACATTTTACATTATTGCCTCGTCCACGTGTCTTCCACCAGATAAATTACTCTGAAACCACCGGTAACTATGTTTAAAAGGGGCCAATTACATACGTAACACTCCAAATATTGCTATTTTAAAAAATTTTGAAACCCATAAAGCATCGGAGCAATCTAACCAAAACAAAAAAGCATAATTTTTTGGCCTTAAATAGCATCCCAAAATTAAGGTCAAGCTGTTTTTTTCCAGGAATAATAAAACTACCAGGCGACTGAACTACTCTGGAGATAATATCATATCTATGCTAATTAAGAAATCAAAAGAAAAAAAACTTGACTTGCAAGCAAATTAAAGTATAAGAAAGTTATGATGAGAACCCAAAAAGTGGAGCAATCTAATAAAACAGAAAAAAAAAATGAACATGCAAACCAAGTTGAAAGAGAGGCCTCAATCAAAAATAGAGTGATTGCGACAAAATAGTAAAAATAAACCGGCAGCGAAATCTTAACGGAGCACAAAGACAAGGTGGGGGTTAAAGAGATGGAAAGGTGCGATGAAGGAAGAGAAGATCATGGCCACTCTGATGATTGGTAGAGTGGTGACGTAGTTAATGAAAGAGCTGATGGATAACTTACTGATATTGGTGGTGTAACTAATTATGAATTACTTACACCATATGCTCTAATTTGATAAGATTAAAAAATTTAATATTTTATATTGAAAAAATGATAACTACTCCATTGGTACATATCCTAGTAAATTTACACTTAACATTTTTGTTATTCTTGTGTTTATAATGCATGGGAAAAATTTTGACAAATGGCCATTTAAAAAAAGAAAGGTTTACTTACATACCTCTCAATTCTAATGTATTTACATGTCTAACACCTAAACTTTAATTTTTACATACAAGCCACCTTATATATGCAGGGAATGGTGTATTTGACTTTTTAAAAATTAAAATAGCGGTAATTTTCATGTGATATGAAAGATTTCAGTGGTATAAATGTGTTACATATGTAAATATATAAGGATCGGGTGATATGAAAAGGATTATTATTTTGTGACCATAAAGAATCATCTGAATCAATAAATCAAAGAATTTTTTTTTAAACTTTATTTCTTTGCGAATCATAATGAATAAGTGAAAAAAATTTGCCCTCCAAAGATACTGATTCCGCCCCTGATTTCCAGATTTATTAAATCTACAGAATAATGCATTAGTGAATCCAAAATTTACAGCAGAAAACTGTGAAATTCAGATTTATCAAATCTGCGGTTTTATTTTGTCCAAACTGACCCGTTTGGCAAGATTTAGTTTAAATCCAGGTTAAATCCTGCTCTAAATCCGTTACAAGACAGCTCCTTGAAGATGTCATATTTGTTGTTTGGAAGGATTTAGGATAAATTCTGCTTAATTCCCACTCAAATCCTGCTACCAATAGCCCCTTAGGACTTTCAGGGTAAAGTGCTCAAATCCTGCTAACAATAGCCCCTATAGGATTTTCAGGGTAAAGTGCTCTCCTTAATGCTAATTTGCATCTAAAATCAATATAGAGAATCAAAACAAGGAATGTAAAAACTTTTGTTTCCTGCCACTAACCAGCAGACTTTCTATAAATATTTAGCTATTAAAGTTAAAAATCCATAAAAATTCAATGGTATGAATGTTAATACACAATAAATAAAATATAAAAAGGACAACAGGTGAAATAAATATAGAAATAATTCCTCCCCTAAAATTGGCATACCTTTCTCATGCATGACTGAATAATGCAAGATTGACGACATAGTACACAATTATTATTATAATCATTATTATTCTGGACACTAATCTACATTTTGTATGCTTTAGCAGAAATTCCGCAGGTAATGAACAAAGGGATTTGCGATCCATCGCTCATGATCGGAGAAAAATTCCTTCCCTATAACAAGCTCAAGTCTTGAACCGATACACCATCAACAAATTCTCATCATCCGACATGAATCTTGAGGCATGACACGGATCTCGAGACAAGAGCAAACAATATTCAAATCATGATAAAAAATGATCCAGAACTCCGATTTCAACAAACTTACAATCAAACTGACCGGCTCGATGAGATGGACCCAATGATATTAAAATTAGTCCAATCTGAGTCAAATCAAGCTCAAATCAAGTCATTTAACCACTCTTGAAAATTTTATGGGCATATTTTGAAGGTCAAACGAATGTCGAATCTAACAAGCCTATAGAAGAATCGAGCGTCTCGACAAGATGAATGGAATGAGCCCAAGATTGCTCAATTCCGACATCATTAAGGCACTCAAATGTCCATCAAACGCAGTCTTATCGAAGGAAGCTCTTTGGACCGTCCGATCAAAATAGTTCATATCATTAATTGCACCCATAACACTATAAATAGAGCCCTGCCCTTCTCATGAAGACGGAAGAGAGCTTGAAGCCTGAAGAAGGGCTTGAAGTTTTAAGAAGCTAAAGTCCAGCATTGCTCCAATCACAGTTGACCACCGCCGATCGTCGTCGACCACCACCTATCGGCCTCTACCGATTGCCAACGATGGCCGCCAACTTACAAGTTTATTCGTGCACTGACATTGTAACTTAAAAAAGTGTTTAATCATTTCCCGCCTGTGGGACGAGGGACTGTAATGTAATATCCAGTTTATAGTGGATTTCTTCAGCTGGGCTAGGCCCCGTGGGTTTTCCACATAAAATTTTTGTTGTCGCTACTGGTTGTTTTCTTTTATTTGAGTGTGTTGAATTCTCGTGCATTGTTAAAACAATAATCCATTACTCTACCGCCGCGAATTTTTTAGCATGCATCAATACTTTTGTCTGCACATACGTACAAAGTATGTAAGATTTTCTCATTATTAATGTGATTCTGCACAAATCAGCCTACATCCACGGGGAGGGGTTATTCCACTATCTATACGTGGAGGTTGAAATAAGGTTACAACTCTATACTCTAAAATCAACTCTAATCTCTCCTATAAATATGCGAGGATATAAGCACACTAACATAAACTGAAAATTACCAATCTACCCCTAAAACAAACAAAGCCTCTAATACAACAATACTTGGCTATCTATCACCCAAAAAGAAACAAAACGATTTAGAAACATAATGTCAAATCAGAAATCAATTCCATCCAAGAATGAACTTCATAAGAACAATGCTACTTAATATATATATATATATGGTCACAAAGCCAAGGAGCCAACTTATAGAAAAACATTAACAAGAACACAGAAACAGTTGGAGCTTTCTAATGAAAGTGAAACGTGAGGAGGAACTAAAATGGACACATGACACGTATATTAAACCATTCGAGTTTAAAAAAAGCCATGAAATTAATGACAGAGAGTGTTCAAGACAAAATAAAATAAATAAATAATAATAACAAACTCCAGCGTTCAAAACAGAGCTAAAAAAACTTCATTAAGGTGATTAAAGCCAAAATAAATTGACAGAACAAATAATAGGATTACAAAAACTGGATTTAATTTAGGGGCAATTTCCCCGGCGACAAAAGGAGTGCCCAGTATTTCTTTTGCAGTTCTGGAAATCTTACTATTACGCAATTTAAAATTATAACACATTTGTAATTTGTCTTCAATTCAATTTTAATGTATTAGGAATTTGCCAGATGAGCGACTTCTAAATACATTTTGTGTAAATGTCGCCATTGAAGCCACCACCCACCATTTTCATTCATTGGTAGGGTGGCATATAAGCAAAATTTGAAGTTTCGATGTTAGATATGTAAATGCATAGGAATTGAGTGGTTTGTATGTCAAACTTCCAAAATACAACAACCATTAAAAGGAACATGATAACCATTCATGCTTAACAACCATCTGTGCCACCTTTATAGTTTCCGAAAAGCAGAGCAGCCGAATCCATCAACTATGATTACATCATCAGATTGGAATCAGCAACACTAAATCCTATCCTACAAGATCTTCGAAAAACATTGAAGCATTCAACATCAAACACATGTGACATGGTTACATATCTATTTTTTACAGCAAAAGGAGCAAAGACTCTAATAAGCTTTATGAACAAGAAATCCCTCCGCGGATCCTGTGAAAAACAAAAATAAGAATTGAGAAAACAGTCTCGCTGTGGTTGCTGTACTAGCAACCACAAACTAGAGATTTGCATTGCAACAAATACGAACATGGGTCAAACTAAATAACTTCGTAGCTTCATGCGTCAGGTGCAGTATCTAATTGACTGAAAGACATCATAGGAAAAATCACCAAAAACAACTAAAAGCAATAATATTATTAAAAGGCAAGAGGCTCAGATTTGCCCATATTTTACAAAAATACTGTAGCAGAATATAGAAAGTAAACTCAAATGCATTTGCTAATGCTAAAAGAACGTTTATGTCAAATAAAAGTAGAACATGCACCATTTCACCACTAAAGTTGGCTATATGATTAAAGAGAAAGGAAAAAGAAGGAAAAGAGGAACAACAAAGTATGCAGAAGTATCATCATCATCATCACATTACCATTAGGCTTATTCCAAATTTTTAGGGTCAACTTTATGCACTCGAATTTTTCATTACAACTGAATTAGTTTGAGGTATTAATCCCATACTTTGCAAACCATTCGAACAACTTTCCATGTTACCTATGTCTACCTCTTTTCCTTCCTAATCCATCAACACTAATTTTATGAATCCAATTAGTAGGTGGATTTTCTACTCTTTATTGGACATATTAAAGCACTTAAAGCTAATAATAAACCTTGGAAGAAAATCATCAAAGCAAGGAGACCAGTTGCCTGCATGCAGACCTTCCAAAATCTCCTTCCTGCAGCTTCTTGGGCCTCATCATCGCCTATTTTAAAAAAATATAGATGAACAGATCTAGAAACATAACCAATCTGCAGGCTATTAAAACATTAACCGCGTCAGCAGTTGCACAATGGTTACCAACTGCCATCTGAGCTGCTCCTTGACAGAGAAGTTTCTATTTGATTCCTTTCAGCATTTTCAGCATCATTCCTTTTCCATTTCCTTCCTTGTAATTTCTTACAAAGAATCATTTGGGATTTTATCAATATTAGATGTGTTTCATCTTCACAGATAGAATTACAGGTGTAAAAGAGTCGATTCGAGCTTGAACCACCCTCACTTTGAGCTTGATTAATTGATCTAAGTTCGAGCTAAAGTTTACTTTTACAAGTTCAAGCTAGCTCATGAGCCAGCTTGTCTACTATGAAAGAGAGAAAACAATATTAATTCAAACTAGTGTGATAATAAAATAACAAATAGAATGAGAAATTAAAAGATAAATCATAAAAAATCAATTGATATAAATTGTTAGATATCATTTTTAAAGTGTTTCTTATAATTAAAAAATTATGCATTTTAATATATTTCGAGTATATTTCATAATAATTAATTCTTAAACAAGCCACCTCACAAACTAATGAGTCAAGTTGGCTTAAGCTTGGCTTATTAGTTCATCGAGCACAGTTCACAAGCCACTTATTGAGTCGAGCCTGAGCTAGCTCATGAGTTAGCTTGCCTCAACTACATCCCTATATAGAATAAATCAATCATTTTGCAAATTGTGAGAGAATGGAAGCAGCGGTTACCCAGTTGCGGGTTCAAACGGCCATCCAAGCTGCTCTATAACTTGGTGGAAAAGGCAAAAAACAAAATCCCTCTTTGAATGACCTAGTAGACATGAGCCATCCTTCCCATAAATTTTCACAAACAAGTGTTCATAGTATGGGATGAACACTTCAAGTTTTGCTTCAAAGGATCTTCCTCGCCCATTATTTGATGTTTTCAAATCCAAATTAAAGATGATTTTCAATAATGTTTCAACTTGAGGTGGAGTGTTAGAAGTTATATAAGAAAATAATTTATTCCTACTTAAAATTATAAGGATTAAATTTATTTTCTAATATTGTTTTATTTCCTTTCCTAATTGAGATTTATTTTCTTGAATTGGATTTATTTTTTTCCTATTTTATGTTGTTTCCTTTATCTCCAAACAATTAATATGAATTGATTGATTGGAGTAATTAAGTGTTATATCTTTCCTATCTTTTTTTTTTATTGACTTTCCTATTCTAGGATTATGTAAGGATTATTAATATCACATCATATCAATAAAAGTATTCCACATTATTCTGAATTTCAACAATTACATATTTATATACATCCCTATCTCTATAAAATTAGGAATATTTTTAAGATAAAAAAGATCCTCTAATCAGATTATTTATGAGAAATGTATGTAAAATCCTCATTCCCAGCAGAAGCTCGCAAGAAGGCAATGACAGCATCAGCATTGTGTGAAGAAAAAGAGGATAAGTGAAAGCTCCTAAATCTCATAAATTTGTTGTGAATTTAAGAAATCTACAGTTAAAGTCAAAACACAGATTTATTTTATTCTACTCGCAACAAAAAAACTCGAGGGAAAATTTAGATCCATCACCTTGTTTAAGTGACACTGACTGAGTCCTGCATTCATTTCTCTTTGAAAGAACACCCAGATTTTAACCAACTTTCACACAAATAGTCATGATCAAGCATTCATAAAATATGTCTCCCATCATTTTAAAATTTCTTGCAAACAATGGAATTGAAAAAACCAAAAATTTCTCTCATCAAAGCCACCTGAACAATCACCATACTGAAAATAGATAAATAAATAAAGGGGCAATTACATACACACCACCCAATTCCTACGTAGTTACGTATCTAACACCTAAATTTACTTTTCACATTTATACCATCCAAATCTTTCATTTCACACCAAACATACCACCATTTTAACTTTTAAAAGTAAAAAACAATTTTAAGTTGAACGACGCAGCCACTGGATCTAAAACAAATCATAAAGTTCATGACATAATATAGCACAAGGTAGTGGTTTAAAAATCTATCAATTAGTCCTTGAATTTTCACTCTTTTTACTGCAGAGCTTTGCTCTCTGCTGATCTTAAACACAACAAAATGCTAGGCTCCACGGAGGTCATACACTCAAGAACTACAAACAAATCATTTAATTCTTATAAATATCATGTTCTCTCAGTAGTTTTTCAAAATTTCAAAACTTGCCGCAATTAATAAAAAAACATCCAAAGTTGAGCATGTGCAATAGCCCAAACTCCCCATGCAGAGCCCTCTCGTACACATTGCTTTCATCCCATTGACTTCTACTTCATACCTTTCATGCTTTTTCTTCTCACGGTGAGACCACTCTAATAAATGACCTCGGAAAGAAAAAAAATTGCATCTTAGGATTTGTGTAGAAATTTGAAATGGTGTAAAGGACTGTTATCAGATTCAGAAGAACAAGAACAATACATTTGAAGTCGACGATGGAAAGCTAAGATTTCATGTAGAGATAATGGGTGCCACGCAGAAGTGTATTTCTTCCTAAGCTAAATCCATTACTGGTTTTAGGTCAGAACAGAGAGAAAATTGAATTTAGCAGAGCGCTGTAGCATCCCGATTTTTCTCGTTTGGCTAGATTTATGTTAAATCCAGCTGTAATACAATTAAAAGTTTGCTACCAAGCACCCCTCCTAAACTTTGGAGTTTTGATGAAAATCCAACAAAAGGCTCATCGATGTTTAACAGTTTAGCTTCACTCAGCTTAACCTATGCATGAAAAGGTTTATTCACTTTTAAAAGTTAAAAATTGTAATATTTTTTATGCAATGTTAAAAATTTAAGTGCTGGGTATGTCAATATGAATTTAAGTTTTAAGTAAGAATAGATTTTTTATGTAATTACCTTTTGTAAGTACATTGACAAACATGAATAAATTCCTCGGAAGTAAATTGTCATCCTACAAGATAAGACACCATTTGCTGCTTGTCCAGATCTAAATGGAATTTGGACATTTTTGTAGGCTGCTTACATGCCTTAAAAAACAAACAGAGAAACATATTAATCATTATGACAAATACTACTTAGAAAATACCGATGAAAACAATAAATGTAAACTTTTATTGATTAAAAAGTAAATAATAATAATGAAGCCGAATTTTCCAATTGGTCAATTGCCATTTAATATTAATGGCATTGCATGCTATACGCTTATTCCATGCATGCATGAACGATCATAAGTAATATAAATACCATAAGCCTCCCAGAAAACAAAAAAACGCAGATAATATGCTAAACCAAACAGCAGAATATATTTCAAGTTTTTTATTTCAAAAGGCGTTTGGAAATCATTCGATAGTCCATGAGAAGCTTTTAACTTTGCAGTGAGGGAATCATGTTTCAGCAGAGGCATGCTCCTAAATGTTACACATCCACTAAATAAATGTATAACATAAGGGATTTAAAATTAAAAAAATGTGATGTCTTTAATTAACTTGAATCAATTAATCAATAAAATGAAGAAACTAAAACACATTTTTTTATAAAGAGATATCATGCAGACTTTAAAGGTCAATTTCAAAAACCACAGGAAGTGTTTATTTGCATCTCCAAACAAAAGCCAAAGTAATGAATCTTTGAGTAAAGTGCCAAAACAGTCCTCTCACTATTTACATGGGGTCATTTTATTCATGTATCTTCAAGCATGAAGAAATATTTCTTGGGAATATATTTACTCAATAACAACAAAATAAATCTTCATTTCTACAATCATCTTTACCACTTTTGTAGCTGCCGAAATAGGAATCAGAAGAATGCATCACCTATTTTATATCAGATTTAAAACAGCAAGCCATCAAAGCTTCTCTATCACCTTGGTTTAGTGAAACTGACTTGGTTCCTGTAAAATTGATTTCTCTTTGAATGATGTCATGAACTACCAGATTTTAACCAACCGTCACAAGAATACTCATGATCAAACATTCGTAGGATATATTCGCCCTTCACTTTAATATTTCTTGCTAACAAAAGAATTTCTCTCATCGCAGCAACAAGAACAATCAACATACTGAAAACAAATAAGCACATTTACCAATATACTTAGCAATTCCTATGTATTTACATATCTATCACCTTAACTTCACTTTTTACATTTTTGCAAAAAATAAAGAAAAAGAAAAACACAGGTTCTGGATATAAAACAAATCTTAAAGTTCATAAGACTATTTTTTTTAAAAAAGGAATGGTCAGAGGCGATTATACGAGTTTTCAGCCACCCCTAATGTGTCTAACAATTCAAGTACCACATCCTTAAGCCCAACTGTGCCAAAGGGGATTCGAACCCCCAACCTGAGGAGCCTTATACTGTCGAATGCAAACCAACAGACCAGGGTATGCGGCACAAAGTAACTCCTCCGACGGAACCTTCAATTTTTACTTTGACCACAGAGCTTTCCTCTCTGCCGATCACACACGACGTGAAATGCTGGAGCTACACAGCATAAAATCAAGCACTACAGACAAATAATTTAATGCGCATAAATCACATGTTCTCCCCATAGTTGTTCAAAAGAACAAGACAAGCTGCAATTTGTAAAACAAATAAGAAATTTTTGTAATACAATATGTAAGCTGACATCCAAAGCTGAGCATGCATGACAGCCAAACTCTCAACCATTAAGACCTTGTCCGCTTTGGCCTAATGGCCTCAACTTTGTCCCATTGGAGCAAATTTCCAGATCACGCATACAGAGAATGCTCCCATATGACAATGTTTTACGTTGGAGTTTTGTATGAAATTCCACAAATAGGCACCTCAATGTTTAAAAGTTTAACTTCATTCTATTTAACGAGTTTCACAACATATTATCTACACAATTAGGCTTTGATAAATGGAAAAAAAACAAAAAAGAAAAAACTGACACATACCAGATAATTCCTATGTATATACATATCTAACACCTAAAATTTAATAATTACATTTAAAACACTGGATTGGTCTATTGTTCAGAGTGATGGTGATATAGATGGGGATGTATGCATTATAGCGCAGAATTTTGGCCTGAAATCAAGAAGCATAAAATTAAGTATGAGTGGCTTTACACAGAGACAACATGTGAAACAAATATATCCATGAAAGGGTTGGAGTAGCTCCAGCACTGACCAGATTAGAGAAAGTCGACCATCTGATGACCCAATCAGAATAATAGATGTTTCAGACTTGAGTTATGTTAGAAAATGAATTAGACATGAATATAAAAAAAAATCTTAATTTATTAGAATTAAATGAAAATATAACACTCAATAGGACACAATGAACAAAACAGCTTCTTGTTGTTGTAGTATTTATAAACCTATATGCATAAAAATGTGTATTTCACTTTTAAAAGTTAGTAATAGTCATACTTTTGATGTGATGTTACAAAATTTGAGTGATATGTACGTAAATATGAATATTTAGGTGTTATGTAGAAAATTTTTGTGCAACCACCTTTTGTCAACTATATTGAAAGAAATTGTCATCCCAGAAGATAAGACATCAATTGATTCTTAGTTTTCCTGTTCTAAATGGAGTGTATCCATTACTGTAGGCCGAGCAAGCTTTACCAACAAAAAGAGAAACATATCTAAATGGAGTGTGGCCACTATTGTAGGCCCAAATTAGATACTTACCACCCAATTCCTATGTATTTACATATCTAAACACTAAATTTTACTTTTATATTTATACCACCCAAATCTTGATGCAAATCGGGCTGGATAAATTATACAGTCAAATAAACCGAACAATTACATGCACACACCCAATTCTTTTGTTACATATCTAACATCTAAACTTTACCGTTTACATTGCAGCTTCAAGTGTTTTAAAATAGTATAGTATAAGAAAAATTTTGATAATGATATTACAAGGCAAGAAGCTCAGAATTGCCCTTTTTCTTTACAACCAAACAAAAGTAGAACATGGAAATTAAATTTAGTTTCATTTGGAAATGATCTTAGACGGTTCATGCCAAATCAGAACTAGAACATGCACCATTTCAGTTTTGACAAATAATCAAAGAGAAAAGAATGAGAAGGAGAAGTCGGATGCCAAAGCATTAACCTTATCATCATCAAGCATGCACAACAAGTATCATCATCATCATCATCATCATCATCATCATCATCAGCATCATCATATTCATCATCATTAACCTTATCCCAATTCCTTGAGGTAAACTTTATGAATTCTAACTTTTCATTCATTATATTATTAAGTGTTGCCTGAGATAATAATCCTACACTTCACAAACCATTTTCAACTACTTTTATTGTGCATATTAAACAACTTAGGTCTACAACAGACCATTGACGAATATCATCAAGGCATGGAAACTGGTTGTCTGAATGCAGACCTTCCAAGATCTCTTTGCCACATCTGCCTGGGCATAAAATATCATCAGAGCCTGTTCAAAAATCATTAATAGAGATTTAGAGGTAAAACAAATCTGCAAGGTATAAAAACATTCAATGCATCTGCGGTTGCCCACATTGGTTCCCAACTTCTATCTGAATTGCTCCAATGACAAAGGAGTTTATGTTCGATTCTTTTATCATTTTCATTATCATTTTGTTCTTGCAAATCCTACAAATCAAGCCAAGCATAAAGGCTCGCAAGGAATGAGCCCAAGCTGCATTTAGTAAAGCACAATACTTGAGATAATTAGATGAAAGCCATATCATAAATACAAAATGTATACAAATATTAGAAAGAAATGGAAAGAAATGTAAGACAGGTTAAGAAAAGCGAACATAGATATAATTGATTTTTAGTCGATGAAGTATAACTTTTTATAACAATATTATTCTAGTTTAAAGAGCATAAAATGCTTTATTTTTGTATCAGTAGACACACATCACATGCCCAATTCAGACAGCATTAGACCCACACTCAATAATAAATCCACATGTCAATGCGGAACAAAATGTTTTTCATGCCTCATTCACAGCCAATAATAATCCCACGAGTGTCAACAGTTTTTCATGACCCATTCATTCTATTTACTGTTTCAGTCCTCATATCTCACTTCCTTGGCATCTTGGCATAATAAAACCCAGAACCTCAATCTTTTTAACTTCATCATATCCATATGAGCAGCAGCCATATGCTATCTTGCTGTAAAACAAAAGAAGAGGTTCATTCTTCATACAAAACTAATCTCTCTTCCCCTTAGTTGTATAAATACTATTGAGAAGATTTTCTTATTATATTTGAAAAAAAAAAGATCATAGTGAGCAAAGCCGGCAACCAAAACCAAGATTCCATGACAACCCTAAAGAACATCCAACAATCTTTCAATGGAACCTAAAGAGAAAAAGTTAATAAGAACATTTATGACAGCCCTAAATAAATAGAACTCAGGATGAAAGCACAATCATGAGTCCATGACAGCACTAAAAAACATCCAACAACCTCAAAGAAATCAGAAAAAGGTAAAGGTTAATAAAAACTCTTGTTGCAGGCACCAATGGAATAGGCAATAGAACATTGTTATAAATTTAGAGGAACGCCAAACACCTTCTAAGTAATAGCATCAACCACAACAAAATTATAAAACAAAAGAAAAAATTAACAAGCACTCAGGTTGTGAACCATAGAGGCCCAGCACCGATGCAATTAAGAACAGAATATTGTTATAAACATGAAGGAACACCACCTAACTATAAAGCAATCGTTCAATAAAGGATTTCACATAAGAGAGAATTAGCTAAAATACAGTTCTATATCCTATTAAAAATATAGTACCAAACACACCCTCTATTAAGGAAATTTTCTTATAACTATTACCAAACCGAGAAAACATATAAACATCTACCACAATAAAATAGAGATGCAACAGACGACGGTTATCTTAGACGAAAAATGCAAGACTGAGAGAAGTTACTGAATAGAGCAAAAAGAAAAGGTGAGGTCAGAGAGAGAGATGGCAATGAGTAAATGAGACCACCGAAAGCTTTTAGACCGTCGGAATGCTGGAGAGGTGATTTCTCACCTAGGGTTAGGGATTTCGAAAAGGACAGATGGGAGACTGCACAGAACCATTGCAGGTAAGACAAAAGGAAATGGGTAGCGATTGAGAAAATCAAAAGTAACTAGGGTTTAAGCCAATAGCCAGGCCACTTTTTCCCGGTCTGCAACATGACATGAGGGTCGATCTCCACCATCCGCTCTCATATATAAAATTTCAATCCGATTGATAGCTGGTGGATCCGATTGGACACCGGCTTGAAATCAGATCGAATAAAATCGGATCCAAAGGTTTGGCTCATAGCTCGGCTCATTCTATTCTATTCGATTTAGATTCAAGCTCAAATTCAAATCAATTTTTGAACGATTAACGATTTTCGAGCTAATTTCTCAGCCCTCCACCCACCCATCAACATCGATTATTGCCTCTAATGGCATGCCTTGCATTTCTTTCATTCAATTTCAAATCTGCATTTATTTTATACTAAACTAAATGACTCTGAAGTATTCCAAATAAAAAATATTACTTTTACACTGTACTTCATTTTCTACAAACCAAACAGCCCCTTAATCCTGTTTGACACCCAAAAAAAAAACCTAGCCTACAAAATGTCTGCAACCAAAGTAAATTTTGAAGATAACAAATAACAAAAAAAAAAAAAAAATCCATAACAGAGGCGCAAATTAACATTTGAAAATGCTTTTCAACAGCTCAAACAAAATCAAACCAGCATTTCTCAAACTACCAATGCTTGGAAGAAACAGTTTCCGACAACAGATTTTTGGCCATCCGAGCTGCTCCATAACTTAACAGGGGATATCAAGCATCTCATTGAAGAGCCGAATGATTTCAATCATCCTTAGTAGAAAAATTCACAAACAAGCTATCAAAGAATGTTTTTCCCCTTCATTTTAACATACAAAACTCTGCTACCAATAGCCACTTAGGGGTTGTTTTCCAACGGATTTAGACCGGGATTTAACATAAATTTAGACTAAATCTTGCCAGATGGTCAGTTTGGACAAAATACAGCCGCGGATTTGATAAATCCAGATATCACAAATTTCAGCAGTAAATCTCAGATTTACTAGATCTTATTGTTTAGTGGATTTAAGGTCTATTTGGGGTATTTGGGGCAGCTGTCGTTTATTAAATAATCTGCTGATAAGCTAATTAAAAATAATTTACTAACAAGCTAGGTGCAGTGGCCAATAAATTTTTTTTTTTTTTTGGAAAAAACAGACCGCAGCTAGAAAGTTGTCATCGCAACTGAATGGTTCAGTGGTTGTTTTCAGCATTTTTAAAAATGCATAAGCTGCCAAAACACAGTTTACCCAAACAGGCCAGTGCGTTTTCAAAACACCACTGCACCAAATAATCTACCCCAAGCAGGCTCTTGGTAAATCCGGTAAAAACGAAGAGAAAGAATGGCACAAATAGGCTAACCTTCTTCAATTGTATCATGTAGGAGCAGAGCAAAAGGGGGAGAAAAATGGAAGCTTCAGTGGTATATGTGATCCTCGATCCCATCACTACATTCCTAGCTAACTCTAACCGTGACTTTATCAAAAAAGTTCGGTCACAATAGTGATGGTTTTGTGCAAGACCAGGAATTGTGAAGGATTGTAGGCGAGTGTTTCCAACATAGAAGAAAGGGATAGGAAGAGAGCGAGTGATGCGATCCCAAATATCTTTTGTTTCAAATTAAAATATAAACAAAAAAAAATGAAAAACAGACCTGATCCCAAATAGCCCCTAATTTTATGAGTCTATACATTTAGTGACTGCATTCTATACACTTTAATGTATATAAGTATTCCTCCTATGCCTCTGCAGACCATAGGTTGCCTGCATGCAGGCATTCCAAGATATCCATGGCACATACACCGGTTGCCTGCATGCAGGCCTTCCAATATATCCATGCCACGTCTGCTTAAGCATGTAATCATAGCCTCATTAAAATCATTAGCAGGGGAGTAGAGATATAACTGATATATCGATCCAAAATCTCAATGCAAAATTCTGTTGGATAACTTCCAGTCAAATAAAAAATCACTCAAACCAAATTTCAGTAAATTTATAGTTAAACCCAAGATCAAAAGCGATCCGATATTAAACCAAATTAGCCCTACCGTGTAGTTGAAGCACAATAAAAAACTAGGATATTAATAGGAGGACAAATGATAGCCAAATCTAGCATGAGCTTCACAAGCAACTTCAAAATCCACTTTTTCCTCACTTTAGAAAGGTTTTTTTTTACTTTTTTAAAAAATATAATAGTGCTACTTGTATGTCATATTAAAGATTTGAATGCTATGTGTGTAAATATAGAAGTTTAGTTGTGAGATGCGTAAATACATAAGAATAATGTGGAATGCATGTAAATGCCCCATACTGCAAATGAAGAGAAGCAGCGGTTACCGGCGGCTATTCTAACGACATCCAAGCTGCTCCATAACTTAGTGAGGGGAAAAAGCATTCCTCTTTGTACGGCCCAGCATAACCATCCTTCGGATAAATGTTCGCAAGCATGCGTTCACAAAATAATTTACCCATTCCGATCCTACTCTAAAATCTCACGACATCACTTTTCATAGAAATGCTGTATAAATCAGTAAATATCAAGCTTTAGGTATCACATACATAGCCACAAAAGAATTATACTAATAATTTGCCCATTCTATTTCAATCAACCAACCAACTTGAATTCTACTAATAACACCCCCATCAATATTACCATCACTTTGAAAAATAGACCCGAGATATTTAAAGCGTTTACATCTTCTAATAATTTGATAACACATAGTAACATTTCTGTCAATAGAGCTAGTTTTAGTTTTACTCAAACGAAGGCCTTTAAAACCCAAGGTAGACCTCCATAATTCAAATTTTTCCTAAGCTTTTTCTCTCGTCTTATCCAAGAGTAAGATATCTATATAATTACATTCCATCACGCTAAAAATTCTACTTTTAGTGATCTTAATATCGTGAATAATAATAAAATGCTTCATTTTTACCGTCGCATTAGTAATAAAACCGTCGCATTAGTAAAAAATGAGTTGAAGAGGCTTTAAAGAAAGTCAATGGTGGAAAATTAATAGGATCTGTGTAGGACCTTATGATACACTAATTGAAGTGTGGAAATATTTAGGAGATTTGGGAGTATATTCGTTTAATAAACTCTTTCATATTATTTTAAAAACTAAAAAGATGTCTAAGTGGAGGAAGTGTATTTTGGTCCCAATTTTTAAGAATAAAGGGGATGCACAAGACCGTCAACTACAGAGTAATTAAGTTGATGTGTCATACTTTAAATTTATGGGAGAGGGTAACTGAACATAGGTTAAGACGTATTACAACGAATTCTCATAATCAATCTAGATTCATGTCGAGCGGGTCTACTATGGAAGCTAAACATTTATTGAGAGGTTTGATGGAGAAATTTAGAGATAATAAGGAGGATCTACAATGATTTTTATTTACTTAGAAAAAGCTTACAATAACGTTCCAAGAGATATCCTTTGGAGTGTTCTTCAGAAGAAAGGTGTTGATATGACTTATATTCAAGTCATTAAAGATATGTATACAACAACTATTACTTGTGTTCGAACAGAAGGAGAATTGACCAAATATTTTCCTATTTTTGTTGTTTTACGTCAGGGATCGGTTTTAAGCCCATATCTTTTTTTTACAACAAAATGAGCATCATTTTCAGAAAAAATAAAAAGAAAAGAAGCAAAGACTCTAGTAAGCTTTATGAACAAGCAATCCCTCTGATGGATGCTCTGAAAATCAAAAATATGAATTGAGAAAACAGTCACAACCTAGGGATTTGCACTGCAACAAAAACATAAATAGGTCCAACTAAATATCTTCGTAGCTTGACACGTCAGGTGCAGTATCTAATTAGCTGAAATACATCATAGGAAAACATTGCAGCATTCAACATCAAAGAGATGTGACATGATTGCGTTTCTATTTGGTACAACAAAAGGAGCAAAGACTCTAATGAGCTCTATGAACAAGCAATCCCTCTAATGGATGCTCTGAAAAACAAAAGTATGAATTGAGAAAACAGCCATTGTATTCGCCACCACAAACTAGGGATTTGCATTTCAACAAAAACAAAAATAGGAACAATTAAATATCTTTGTAGCTTCATACGTCAGGTGCAATATCTAATTGGCTGAAAGACATCATAGGAAAAATCACCAAAAAACTAACAATATAAGTAACAATATTAAAAGGCAAAGTGACTCAGAATTACCCATTTTTACAAGAATACTGTCGCAGGATATAGTAAGTAAACTTAAATACATTTGGAAATGCCATAAAAACGTTTATGTCAAATTAAAAGTAGAACATACCCCATTACACCACTATAGTTTGGATATATGATTAAAGAGAAAGGAATAATAAGGAAAAGAGGAACAACAAAGTATGCAGAAATGTTATAATCTTCGTAATCACATTTCCAATAGCCTCATTCAAACATTTTAGAGTCGACTTGATGAATTCCAATTTTTCACAACAACTGAATTAGTTTGAGGTATTGATCCCATACTTTAGAGACCATTCAAACAACTTGCCTTATGTCTACCTCTTTTCCTTCCTAATCTCAACAATAATTTTATATATCCAATTAGTATGTGCATTTTCTACTCCTTATTATACATATTAAACCACTTAAAACCAATAACAAACTTTAGAAGAAAACCCTCAAGGCATGGACACCGGTTGCCTGCACGCAGACCTTCCAAAATCTACTTGCCAAATCTTCTTGGGCATATCATCGTTGCCTCCCTCAGAAAAAAAATTGAAAAAATCTAAAGACAGCCAATATGAAGGCTATTAAAATATTAACCTCATCATCAGTTGCCTACAGTTGTTCCCAACAGCCATCTGAGCTGGCTCCATGACAGAGAAGTTTCCTTATTTTAATATCAGGATCGATAGAAACAGAGAACATTCCCCAAAAGAATCCTCAAATTTGACTAAGATAAGAGCAATATTTGGTTCCCCCGCTCTCCAACAGAAAACTCATAGGAAGTCCTCCAAAAATTAAAAACCCTTGAATGTAAACCACAAGGAATGATCAATCATCAACCACTTCACATATTGCCTCAGCCAGGCATCTTCCACCAGAAAAATAGGAACAAGCAAACAAAGTTGAAAGAAAGGCCAGACAATCAATTAAAGAGAGTAATTGAGACAAAATAGTATAAATAAATAAATAATAATAATAATAATAATAAAACATTCTAAAAGAAAACTGTGTGGAACTAATAATACTTCAAAAACGAGATTACAGCCATAAAAATTTACAGATCACATTATAGGACTACAAAAAATGTCTGCAAGCCAAGCAAATTTCAAAGAACCAAAAAAAACATGAAAGAGAAATTACAACATGGGCTCAGATCAGCCTCAATCAATCGCCAGAAAGGGGCTTTCAATATCATAGAAAGAATCAATCAAGCACTTCTCAAAATACCAAAGTGTGAAAACAACAGTTGCCGACAACAAACTTTAGTGGTCGTCCAAGCTGCTCCATACTTGGCAGGTGATAAAAAGCACCAATTTGAATGGCACAAGAATTTTATTCATCCTTCACAGAAACGGTTACAAGCATGCTTCCGAAGATTGTGAATCCCCTTAACTCAAGTAAAATTTAGTAAATCTTGTTAAAGGAAAACCCAAAACATTTACAAGCAAGCTTTCAAAAAATGTGAACCCCCTTCATTTTAACTCAAGCAGAATTTAGTAAATCCTTTTAAAGCAAAACCCGCCAGCAGTGGATCCCAAAAGCTTGCAGAGCTTCTCCATCACCTTGGTAAAGTGAAACTGAGTTGAAACTTGTAAAATTCATTTCTCTTTGAATTAACTATCAAATTTTAACCAACCTTCACACAAATACTGATGATCAAGCATTAGTAACTTGCAAGTTACGTTCTTCCTTCATTTAAAAATTTCTTCCAAAATCATTTAAAAATTTCTTCCAAAATAATGAATTGAGAAAACCAAGATTTTCTCTCATCACAACCACCATAACCACCACTATATTGATAACAGATAAATAAATAAAGGGGCAGTTACATACATACCACCCAATTTCTACATATTTACATATCTAACGCCAAAACTTTATTTTTACATTTATACAATCGAAATCATTCATATCACATAAAAAGTACCACCATTTTCAGTTTAAAAAGTGGAATGCAACGTTTCATGCATAGGTAAGGTGGTACATAAGTAAAATTGAAAGATGCAAGCTCTGGATCTAAAAGAAATCATAAAGCTCATTATCACATAATAAGGCACAAGGCAGTGGTTGAGAAATCCATGAACCAAACCTTGGATTTCACTCTTTGTGACTGCAGACCTTTCCTTTCCGCCGATCCCAAACAGAACGAAAAGCTAGACCTCCCAATAGGCATACAGTTAGGAACTACAATCAAATCATTTAATGCTTATAGATACCATGTTCTCTCAATAGTTATTCAAAAGTTCAAGACATACTGCAATTTATGAAAGGAAAAGAAATTTTGTGATACAGCTATGTATGCCGACATCATGTGTAGCAGCCCAAACTCTCATCCATTAAGATATTGTTTGCTTTGGCCTTAATGGCATCAACTTTGTCCCATTGGTAACTTCCCGGGAGGTCACCCATCCTGAGAATCCTCCCATACAAGCATGTTTAACTTTGTAATTATGGATAAAATTCCACCAAAAGGCACCTCGATATTGAAGAGTTTAGCTTCTTTCAACATAAGGGGTTTCACGGCATGTTATCTAGGCAATTAGTCATTGCTTAAAGAATAAAAAAAGGAAAATTGACATACATCCACATATTTTCTATGTCATATCTAAAAAATATAATTTAACTTTTCCATTTCTAACACTTGAGCGGCATGAACATATGTATGAAAAAGTGTATTTCACAAGTAAAAGTTAGTAATGGTGATATTTTTAATGTGATGTTAAGATTTGAATGCTATGCATGTAAAAATAAATATTAAGGTGTCAAGTATTTAGATATGCTTAATGAAACATTCTTTTTTGTAAGTATATTAACATACAACAACAACAAGCCTTTATCCCACTAACTGGGGTCAGCTACATGAATCCCTTTTCTCCATGGATTAAGAATGCCAGGATCAAACTATTGAAAATTTGATAAAAATGAAAAACATGGTTGGGTTTTACCATGAATTCTAATATTTGAGTGAAATTTTGAAAAATGGATGAAAGAGTATGGTTGATTTGTAAATAGCAAGTTTCAGATGGTCTGTGTGTAATTATCCCAAAGAATTAACCAATCATTTTGCAAACTACGAATGCATGGAAGCAGCGGTTGCCAACAACGCATTCCAAAGGCCATCCGAGCTGCTCCATAACTTGATGGGTGGAAAATGCATTTCTGTTTGACCATTCTTCGGATAAATGTTCACAAACAAGCGTTTACAGAATGCTTAACCCATTCCGCTCGTATTCTAAATTCTTACCACATCATAATCTTTGTCAACCCTTTTTTTTTTCAGTGAAACACACTTCCCATACAAATGTCATAACTTTCTCAATAAATAAATATCAAGCTTTAGGTATTAGTTATATAAGTACATTATGTCAATATCCCAACGAGAAAACACAGGTTAAGAGGTCGCGACGGAAAGCATCGAGTAGATCGGAGACGTGTGAAGAAAAAGAAGGAGATAATAAGACAAATGGCAACAGAGAATGAGCCAAAAACCTCAAATCCCATAAGAAATCTCCAATTTAAGCAGAGGATTTAAAAACAGCAGAGAAGACAATGCGTGATTTGGGTAAACTCTTGCCCCAAACCAGCTATCAAACAGCCCCTTAGGGTTTACGGGGTAACTATGAGAAGAAAACAGAAAAGAGTGGAAAAGCCCTTTTACTTTCAAATACACAACATCCAAACATAGCCATGGGGATAGTGACCCAGCTTCCGAACTTCATTCTGGTTAGGGTTGAAAGTGCCCTGACACCGTGCAAGAAGAAAGTTAAGCTTACCAGCAGATACAGTTATTGGCGAGGATCAAACAGCCCGATTAGGCTGAATTCAGCATATAAAGAGAGAAGAAATGCAGAACGAGTAGGCTTATCATTTTCCCCAATCGATGTTTCGAGGTCCATATCCGATGTTATCCGATGTCTTCGGTGGGTTCACCTACATGAAGAGATATCCGTATGTAATAATTTTTTCAAAAACTCTGACCAGCTGCTAGCGATGATAATATAATACGTATAAAATACACACGAAATGTATAATATTATTTAAGAGAATAAAATTTAAATTCTATCTTGCGAAAATGATAAAATGAAAAAAATTTAAAATTTGGCAAATTTTAAGTTTTAATAAATATTTATTTTAAGTACTTTGTCGGGATTTATTAATGTGGATCATTTTCACAACTTAAATATACATAATAGCTATCATTGTAATTGCTATTCAATGATTTAATGGAATACTATTTTTATAGAAGAAAAAACAAATTCATGAAACAATGCAGGTATATTCATATGATAATTATTTTATTTCAATTATTTTTATGAAACTATAGATTATGTATATGTATATTATAATAAGAGTGAAGCTATACTTGCATTGCTGCATTTGTTAAATTTACCATGTTTATAATAATCTCCTAGTATTATTACAACAACAAAAATTATCTTCCAGCTTCAAAAAAAAAAAAAGTCCCATACATTGAGTAAACTTTCGATGATAGAAATTAAAATATATATGCTCCGCGTATTTAGATTAGTTGGTCGGGCATCTGCTTGTCAATTGTAAGTCCCTTCTGGGGTTTGATTCCCCCTGTGGAGGGTATGGTACGCGAATTGTTAGAAGCAACGAGGATGGGCAAGGCCCGTACGATAGTCTCACGTCATTCCTTTATATATTATATATATATATATACATACATATCGACACACACAAGTGACATCGCCATCTTACATCAGCATTTTTTGGTTACATCTCATATGGTACTAAGATAATTTAGTATACTTTGTGTAACTTTAAGGGGGGATGAGCCATCATCATAAGTAGAGGAATTTCAGCCTTCAAAAAATAATCTCTAGCCAATCTATCTCTCCACACTATTGTTTGCTTTCCTTTTACTGTTATAAAGAGAGAACTCTTGAAGCATGTATCCATTCTATTACACTTCATTCTTTAGTCACATGTCTTCTTTGTGGTTGTATGATCTCATGAAAAATATGGGTACACGCTTCAAGAGTTCTCTCTTTATAACCTTAAAAGGAGAGAGAGAGAGTTTTACATGTAAATTTTTTGTTTGGAGACCTTCTCATCTGCTCTACAACAAATTTAGATGAACGAGAAATCGATATATAGTTCTCCACTTAGAAAGTAGATTTTCTAAAATTACACTGTAAATAGAATCATGAGACCAACTATAAACAAGTTCTTAATTTATGAACAGACAAAAGATTGAGAGATTTTACAGTTTATGCATAAATGTCTACAATATTATCAAGATAGTCTAACTATCCAATATCAAAAGAGATATGACAAGAAACCCTATGATGAAAAACCATAAGGCCTCTCAAATCCAACTGATTGATAGCCAACCCAACATACCAAAGAGTTGTTAGCTAACCAATAACAAGACTAGTCGACCGAAGGTTCACCCAAGCCAACAGAAGACATGCATCCAAGAAAATCACTCTAAAGGAAATGGTCGGATAAAGGTCGGGCTTTTCTAACAATCTAACAAGTATCAAAGCAAAGCTCTCTGATAAGCTCCCCCAAAGATCATCAATGAACTATAATTAGAAAATCACATTAGCCACCCCCCACCCAAAAGTTGACCGATCATCCCACTCAAGAACCAACAGGCTTCCCATTCAATAGCCAACCGGTGCCCAGATGAAAGCAGAGCGAAAACAGCTCAGTAGGTCGACCTAAAGACCAATCGAGCAGAAGATCCGAGGTGCAAAAAGACTAGAATACTCTGTACAACCCCACCACAATAGGGGTAAAACAAGTAATTTTACCTTTTCGGTCTCTCTATCTTTGATAAATATGAGAGATTTTTTACTCTTCTCTTTAGACCCTTCTACTGCAGGGAATCTCTCTCCCCTTATCTTTGTAAGTTGTAACCTTCATATTCAATATATAAAATAGATCACAAGAGCCTGGGAATACCCCATTTTCCCCAAATGAACAAGTCGTTGTTCACTCCTCTCCTCTCTCTCCCTGATTGATTCTCGTCGCCTATTCCTTGTATGTGTGTGTGTGTGTCTATATATATATATATATATA
>NW_018164666.1:2845247-2846072 GCF_001263595.1 Phalaenopsis equestris
TATATATATATATATATATATATCTATGTATGTATGTATGTATGTATATGTATGTATGTATGTATGTATGTCTTTGGAAGTGTTTTAAACCCCAAAACAAAATGTTCTTTTAGTTATCTCGTTATTGATTGTTTATGTAGAGATTTTCTTTGTGAATATTATGTTTTGAGGTATTATGATCCGATCTTATTTGGACGTATACTCTAGACTTAGCATAAGAGACTTATTGTACATAAGTCATCATGTTTCTTTTTAAAATTAGTTTGTCTATTTTCGTTGTATATCCCATTTTTTCTTATTTCTCTCATCTTCGGATCATTTATATGATCCGAAAGGAAGATTTATTTGAAAAGAGAAATCATACGACGATGACATATAAATAGAGAAGCCGACAACTCCAAATTTTTAAAGAGAATCAAAAACATCCGCATCCTTAAATCCACGGGGAGGGTGGATTTAAAGGATTTACTATTTTCGAATTTACTAAATCCTACTTGTAGCTAAATACACCCTAGGAGTGTCGAATCAAGTTTGGAAGCTAGATTGGAGCTTAACCAAATTAATCCAACCCAAAATTGTTTGGGCCCGGGCATGAGCCAAAAATTAAACGGATCAAAAAATCTAACTCGAACCCTGCAAGCCTTCAACCCAACTAACCCGAAACCAAATCACATAACCCATTCAATATATGCACAACAACTATGTGAGTCAATTTTGAATTAGTAGGCCAGTTTTAGATCAATTTCTGGTTATAGATAAATCATGCTTGACCCCAAAAATTAAACGAGTTAGAATTATTAACCCAAATCCAACATATATATATAT
>NW_018164666.1:2846084-2863394 GCF_001263595.1 Phalaenopsis equestris
TATATATATATATGTATGTATGTATATATTGTTTCCACAGAAATTGAAACTAAAAATTTGTTCAATCTGAGTTGAAACTCTAAATACCACCCATGTAGATTAAATAAAACAAAGCAATTATGTTGTTTGAGGCTACTTGATCACTTACAATATTGAGGGTGAAAATCTGACGCCTTAACTCATTGTAATTTTCCAGCACACAAAGATAAAAGCATAAGAGACAATCATATTTTTTATGTGAAAAAATACTGGAAAGGAAAAAATAACAGGGTCTGATCCAGTCAAAATAATCCTCTAAAAGATTGAAAATACAGAGGTCCACTCTTTACTTGAATTAGGGAATATTGGATTAGAATATTATGTTGAAATCATAATTGCTATAAAAAAACCTGACAAATGTAACTGTACAAAGGTAATTGAGACCATATCACAATAGTTGTAGTGGGGCTATAACAATCTTAGTGAGGCTACCACACTTGTGGTTGGCTACATAAGCCTTAGTTGGTTTGTCGGCAGTTGTTAAAAATTATGTCTTGTAATTCTCTTCCCCTCCCCCCCTCAAGTTAAAAACGATCCACATTGATTCCTTTGATCATAGGCCATTTTACAACATTTATGTGTGTTAACAACCTTGAAATTAAAAGACTTTGAGCTAGTTGGATTTCTCTCATCGAGCCACTCGATTTGACTAAACGCAAATCAAATTTAGAGATTATTTAGTCTACCGATTGATGCATCAAAACTTTTGACAAAATTTCAAGTGTTTGTTTTGGCCTTATTTGGACTTGGATTATATCACTTTTAACGTCATTAGATGCATCTTGTCGAGACACTTAGTTTGACTATAAGCTTATTGAAATCGAGGTCCAAATGATCTTAAAAATAAATATGAAATGTTTCTTGCTCAAAATGCATTTAGATTCGAGTCTCATGATAAAATTTTTCGATGACACATCAATACTAATGGAGTTCATCAAGTCATTCATAGTCATCATTCATATCCCACCAAGTTGGCAGGATTATTACAAAAATCAACACTCCAATCACTCAAAGTTTGACTTAACCCAACATATAATTCATGTGATATCAACTTTACCCCAAATTTATAGTCCACTCCAAACTCATTACAAGTTGAGTTTGACTTAAGCTAGAATATTATTTTTTTATTTCAAGTATAACCAAAGTCACTTGAGCTGAACTTGATATAAATTCTATTGGGCTATCGCAAATTAATAGAATAGATTAGATACTTGATATGGATCAAAGTCTGTGCATCGATTCCACAAGAAACAAACAGATTTCCAAAGAGAAAATTTCTAGTCTATTAATTTTGAATCTAGCCCAAGTGAACAATATCTTAATATTTTTGTAAACTCACTACTCCTAATTTTTTGAAAAAAAAAATGATCCAAAGCTAACAAGGTCAAAGATTAATAGAGTTTGCTAATTTTGAAAAAATTCTCTTCTGGATTGGTTGCAGGGATATAAATTTGAATTTATGATTCGATTAGTATGTGACTGTTGATCTCATTTTTGGTCACATAAGACTTGCATGAACATCACCCCTTGGTCCGACACAACAAAATTGACTAAATAACAATCAACCCTTTTTTGGCATGGCGTGGTCACAGCAAGCCTGGACGTGACCAAGCCTGAAAGTTCCTCGGTGTGATCATGCCTAGGGCAGGTGTCACTATGCCCGGAAATTCCTCAGCATGGTCACGCTAGCCGTGGGTGTGACCATGCCCAATCGAATCGTCTTAACACCCCAGCAATCTGTGTTGTCCAGAGATCTGGCCACGAACAATCACACCATTTCGTCGGCGACAATCCGTGGCACACTAACCGTCAGATTGACCTTTGTCGTAGATGCACCACTAAATCGAAAGGCTCCGAAGGGCTTTGCCACCACCTTCCGAGCCTATAAATAGGCCACCTCCAACACTCCTTAAAAAGGCACACACAGAGCATCCGAACTCACTGGCACTAACCCTGAGCAGAGGAAGAAGTCTTCGGCAAGCCTCTTCCCTTCCAGTCAGCCTCCTCCTCTTCGGAAAGCTTCTTCCCTTTTCTCTTTAATTTAAGAATTTAATTTTCTAAGTCTAGTTAAGGTAGGTCAACTCAATAGCCCTAGATTAGGCTTGGGATTGGGTTCGACTCAGGTTGACCCGAACTCAATCTAACCCAAACTCACTTAATCAAACCCTAAACATAACTCAGGTCTGACCCAAACCAGACCTAACCAAACCGGGTCTGACCCAAACCCTAAACCTGACCCAACCCAGGAATAGCCCAAACCCTAAACCTGACCCAACCCAGGCCTATCCTGAACCTTAACCTAACTCAAGTATAACCCAAATCAAACCTGACCCAATTCCTAACCTAAATCAGGTCTAACCCAAGCCAGACCTAATTCACATCTTATCTTAACCCAGGTCTAAGTTAACCCAGACCTCACCTAAGCCCTAAGTTAAATCCTAAATCTAAACTAAAACTCAAACCAAACCAAAGCCAACCCGGGTCAACCCAACTTAACTAGGTCAAATCCAAATCAAATCAAAGCCAACTCGGATCAACCCAGCTTAACCTTGGTCAAAGCCAAACCAAATCTAAGCTCAACTCGGATCAACCCAGCTCAACCTGAGTTAAATACAAATCAAACCTAAGCAAACTCGGGTCAATCCAACCTAATCCGGACCAGCCTATATCAAACCCAACTTAACTTGAGTCAGCCTAAGTCCAACCCAGGTCCAATTAGCTAACCCATATCAACTCAACTTTGAGCTAACCTAAGATGGAAAATCAGCTTACCTCAGCCCGATCCCAACCTAAGTCTAGTCGGGGGCTTAAAATACATGTTATGTCATCTCATGTTCCATATGTCATTTTATATGATAATTCCATATGTTGTCCTACGTATGTTATTTCATGTTTTGTTTCGTATGTTATTTCATGCTTAAAATAGAATATATATATATATAAGTCAGCCACCACCATTGTAGCATTATATATATATATATATATAACAAAAAACAAGGACGAGAACTTCTCAATAAACAAAAAAAAATCAAACTTCAAACAAAACAAACACAAAACTTAGAAAAACTCTGATTTCTAAACATGACTGACAAATCTAGGAACCAAGCAAAACATCAATCAAATATTGAAAATATTGAGCCTCAAATAAATATAACATACACCAAGATAAAGAACGAGAAAAGAAACTAAGTAGATCTGACGTGAACTTTAGGCTAGCTAACTTAGACACCAAACAAAGGGCCACACACTTACCCCAAGTTAGTCTGAGTATAGAAGCCTAGGTTAGTTTAGGTACCTAGTTAGTGCTAAGAACTAAGACATGCAAAATAACAAACCTACCCCTTGATACTAGAGGGAATACGTTAGAGTGAAGTAATCCATGATTACGGATGCAGTCATTTCAGACTGCTTAGAAGCTATGAATCCTCCATGCTTCGACAGTCAAGAAGGATTCTTGGTTATGATGATGGTTATAGTTGACAGATACTATTGTTTCCGCGACGACAAAAAACCATGGGCATCTTGACCGAGGGCATTATTCCCAAACTTTAGGTTATTCCACCTATAAAATTTCTTATAGAGTCTAGGGTTTCACTTCTTATCAAGAAATCCTTTCCTAATTGACTCTATCCTTAGCTTATGGTTTTCGACTATTCCATTTAGTCAAATCTAATATCTCATTTATATCTTTTTAACTTTACCTGATTAATTCAAACTCAACACTAGACCCCTTTCACCAAATCTTTCTTATATCTTGGGTCTTTCCCCTGAAATGTCATCATCGGATTGAAAGTCCCATTTCCCTTTTGGACATAATTCTTCCAATTTAGACCCTCATTTCAATTATGAAAGTTTGATATCCGACAATTTGATTCATCACATTAATCGAGAGTTTTCTTTCAGACTCACAGCTTTAAGGATTTAATTAACTACGAGTGCTTAACCTTGTAGGATACGAGACCCCATAAATAGAATAAACATTATCTTAAACCCATAAGGTAAGAGAAAAATCCCGGTTATGTGGATCCATAAATCCCAATAACTTTCCTCATCTGGATAATTGAATCCATTCTAAGGTACTGTTTCTATCTCTCAAGATAGAATATTTTTCTTCGAATGTCTTATCTGAACGTTTAAATAGAAGTCTTTCGAGAGTTGTGATGTCAAAGCAACCAACAAAAAAAATCCCCCATAGTGACAATCAGGAGCAATTATCCTCCTTATCCCTTTTTAGGCTTCTAAAAAGATATGGCAATCATATGGGTTTAGTTGCCTAAATCAAGCGATTAGCCTAAGATTCCATTTCTTCCTAAAGGATTGTAATAATCTAGAGGCAACATTCATATTCCCCTAAATTACCGTGTTTTAACCTAGTCATTCCACCAAGGTCTCTCCCAAAACATGAATTTCACGACAAGTTTTAACTAACTGGCCAGGCCGAAAGTGAACAAAGAAGTAAAGGTTAAAACATCACTTCATAAGAAATTTCATTAAATCACACAAGAGAATTCAAACTTGACATTCCTACATCGCCAATTCAAATGACAAAGGCTAATCTACTTACTAAACATGCTTGTAAACAATAACATTAGTATTTTATTGAAATGAAATAACATAGACAAGAGTTTAACAGATAAAACCCGATGAAAACACAAAAAAGTTTACAAACTTATCTCCTGTCCTCCAAATGATGTGATGAAATGTACGAGCACGATTGCACACTTTGAAACACTAAAAAATATCTCATCACTTTGCTCACTTCAATTGAATCCTTCTTCCTTGAGTTTCTCTCACTGTAGTACATCAAGATATTCATTAGTGTCCTCCTTCGTTCGGTCGATGGAGAATTTAAGGCTTGGTTAGAGAATCAGTGCCCGCAAACCTCTTCAACCATCAGAACACATGAACTAGGGCCTAGATGTTGGTATGTGGCACCTAGGCGTTGGTCACTAATGTCTAGACGTTGCAGCATGGTATCTACTTTTTGCCTTCTCAAGTTATGGTTTTAGGGCATTAGACGCCTACTATGTCAGGCACCTAGGCATTGAGGTTACGACACTTAGGCACTGCTATCACGACACCTACTTTCCGCCTTCTTTGTATTTTGAGACTAAAGGAAAGCTTACTGAACGCTCCTTCCTAGCACCTAAGAGCTGCTCCCCTCCTTAGCATGATTCATTGGTTCTGCAGCTCCGATAAATTTTCTTCCCTGAATCCCGCAAAACACATAACAAATGCCTTCCAAAAGCGTAAAATTAACAAAAAAACAAATTAAAATAGAACATAAGTAATTATATTTCCAATTCATGTCAACATTAAAGGCTTCAATACTTTTTTTTTACATTTTATTTACCTATTTAGGATATTCACGCATTTTCTTCTTTTAGAACTCATTTGTCAACAATCCAATCTATAAAGATATTGAGTAATGATCCATGACAAGTTGTTCCTATGAGCATCATTTTAACATAATTTCTATGAATCCAATCTACTTTCCTCCCCACGAAGAATTTCACTAATAAGGAAGCATTCCTAAAGAAAATGCAATTTTCTCCTTTCTTCAGGTGTTTCATATTGTTGTATAAATAGTTGGACCTATTCCTTCCTAGGAATCTTTCTTGTTCAAATATCAACAATGCTTCTCTTCAATTTTAAAGATTTCTAGCAAGCAAACATATTGCCGGAACACAGAACCTAAGGTCCCCTGCATCATTCATCTAGCCCTCCATTAGTCAATAAGGCCTTGCTCATTAAAATATGCTTATAACTTGTATCTAATTTGAACCAAAATCCTCAAAACCTTCGTGCAATTTAACTCTTACTTTGCTTTGTCATTACTTTCACTCGCTAAATGCAATTTTAATAGGTTCAATATTTTGTTCATATTGAAATGGTTAAGCCATCCCCTTCCTCCCTCTTTATCTATAGATAGGTAGACAGACAGACAGATCTAGACAAGCTAAACATGCTTGTCTTGGCTACAGATTCGATTAAATGGTTTTAAGCTAATATTGAGCCTAGTTTGGATAGAAGTGCAATCATATTGTTGAGACACCTAATAGTACCAAACCTGAAATGTCCATCTTACCTTTGCTAAAAGGATTTGTGCATTACCAAGCTATATTAGATTTGAAATATATCTACCAATATTAAATTTTTCATAGTTCAATGGTTCTGAAAGTTTCAAAATTTCATCAAGAGATTGTTTGAATGGGAGTGTTTGTAGTGTAAAATAAATCATATGCAGGAAATTTGTATTTTAAAGTGCTTGGTTGGAAGAAAAATAAATGCATAGTAACATTCTGAGGTATTTAAAATTTCTTAACTAGTGCATTTTCAATGTATTGAAATTCACCCAATTTGGGAGAATTCCAAATACATTGAAAATGTGAAGATTGGGCTCCTATCACCCACCACCGCCGTCCGCCTTGGCAATTGAACCACCATCCGCCACCTACCTCCAGTAATCACCATCCGCCACTATCACGGGCCTCTATCACCATCAGCCTGTGTTATGTTAAACTCAATATATATTTTAATCTCAAACAACCAACACAAAAAAAAATTAAACTCCTAATTTTCTTTTACAAATAACGAAACACCAACAATTTTTTCAAACATATGATTGTATTTTGAATTCTATGAAATTCAAAATATTTGCAGCAAAACAACCACTAATGCTAAGTGATACTTTATAGTCATCCCTATTTCGATACAAAATAAGGAAAGATAAGAAAACGAAGGGTGCAAAACAAAAGGTTAATTCAGATTAAAAGTAAGTTATAAAGTCTGTTCAGTTTAAAAATTAAGATATAAAGCTTTAAGATACAAAAGAATGTTAAATAATAACTGCCACTCTCAACAAAGATGGGCAACCATGCAAATATGTTGACCATGATCATAAAGCCATAACTTTACCCACAAAAGTAAAACAAGCAACATATTAGATTTTCAAAACACAACTATGTGAGACTGTAAAACCAGAGCTACAAAAAACATTACCAAACCGGCCTAAAGAACAATCAATAAGAATTTTTACAAACAAGAAAATATACATCATAGTCAAGAAAACATCATTTAACACAAAACGAAGAGGTTCTACGACAGTTACTAAAATGAGTAACAAACAAAATGGGAAGAAATTAATCAATATAAATGATTCTAGGGTCTAAAATTTTTAATGCGAATCTGGTATGCACAAAAATTAAATACAAGCAATTTATAAAACAAACATGCAAATTCCAGAAAAGCAAGTTGTAATCTCAATGAACATTTACTAAGAATGTTGAAAAATAGAAATTAGTTAAAAAGCAATTACAATAATAAATTTTGGCCATTAATGAAAATTAATCATATGAATTAAAGACCACAAAAAACAAATGTGGTAGAAATTTTGCAAACATGAAATGAATTAGATTGTATAAGATCTAAACATCAATCTCATTTTCAATCAAGATAAAGAAACATAACAGAAGGGGGGAAGAAAAAGAAAAATACATGGAAGATGGGTAAATTTCATACACCTCAAAATTTTTATCCAGCTAATGAATCAATATGCCAAAAAAGAAATGATTTACACATTCAAAGAATCTTTAATGTAAGCCATAGACTTCTTTTATCTACTTTAAAATTGATATTTATAAACCTAATTGCAGCACCAAATAGATAGGGCTGTCGAGATGAAAACTTTGAAGGAGAGCAGTAAAAAAGGGTCAAAACGTTTGACAAGCGTACAAATAGTTCCACGAGAACAAAGCCCTGAAGAATAGCAGTAGGAAGAAGTAGACAAGACGATCAAGAACAATCCATGAATAAAACCAACAAAAAATATTGAAGGAAAAACCTGAAAGGACACGTATAAAAATAATAAAAAAACATACAAGGAAAAGTCTTGTTGGAATCATTCATGTCAATAGCTAATAGCACACTATAGTGCATGGATCCCCCAAAGTCATACCATAGCAGCATTTATTTTAAAAATAGCAAAAACTAGTAAGAAGCCTGAATTATTTATTAATAACTCAACAATTAATGAAGAAAACAAAAAATACATGATGTAAGTATGCCGTAAGATAATTTAACTTCTACATGCATGAAAGTACATGAAAGATACAACAACAACAACAAAGCCTTAATCCCACTACGTGGGGTCGGCTATATGAATCCTTCTTTCCATTGCGTCCTATTTAGTGTCATATTTTCATTTAGTTCCGATAAATTAAGATCATTTTTTATACTAATGCCCCAAGTCTTCCTAGGCCTATCTATACCTTTCTTAACATTAGTCGAATCTAAAACATCTACTCTCCTAATCGGATCATCAGATGGTCGACGCTTACGTGGCCAAACCATCTAAGATGGCTTTCTCTAGTTTTCTCTGTCACAAGAGCTACACCAGCCCTATCACGGTATAGAAACAATTTGATTGGCAAATGAAACGATTAATGAAATGTAAATATTTTCAAGGAAATACAAAAATCCAAAACAAAAGTAATAATTTGTTTACAAATACCTTATTCATATTCAAAGATAAACGATTCATCCTCAAAATCATCACCGTGAACCATAATAGCCTCATCTTTCATAAAATAATGACAAAAATTCTCAAAGGAATATTGAGCTCAAAACATAAGAGTTTGTTTACAAATCCCGTATTCCAATTCCAATGAATCATCTTCCAAATAGTTCTCGTCATATAAACCAAATCTTCCTCATCATTAAAAACACCAACATACAAATATTCATCACCCTCATCATCTTCGATGAGCATAGCCTTTAAACAGAGCAAAATAGTGCAAGTTTATGGACTGTTTGTGCCTTGCAACAATAAAAAAGTATCTTATTCTGCATAATTGACAAGCATGAAGGGAACAAAAAATAAAATAGGAACCTAAATATAAAAAAGTCACCACAACCTCAAATTAGAGAAGCCACAAAATCACAATAGTTTCATATCAACATATGCGATGGAAGATATGGAATTCCACGCTTCCAAAATTGTCAAGTCATTAAGCAAGAATGTTTGCTTACTTGAGCTATTCCCATACTCTCTAGGTTCTTACTAAAGAAGTAAATTTTACCAATACTTCATAAATAGAAATCAAAGCTCTACTTTTGCCATTCCTATTACTTTCCTTTAATAAAATAAAATGGTGTCTATACCAGATTATTTAGTTTACATCTTATTTTCATAATATTTTTTATATCTTATAGTCATGATAATTTTTTATGGTAACCTTTAAAGAAATTCAAACCTCAATTGCCATGGTTTTAAATAAATAACCCATAATGATTTGAAATAAATATGCAAATAAAGTGTAAAATGAAAATTCCTTACAGCCATGAAAATGCTTCCCATTTTTCAAGAAAGCTCGGTGAATCAATACAAACAACTTGAGGATTGAAACAATTTAGACATTTTGAGAACCCAACATGTACAAGTTTAGAATTTGTTATTTTCAGTTTCTTCTTCTTTTATTTCTTTCAAATTCTTATTGAATATATGATTTCATTGCACACTTGCATCAATTTAGTATTAAAGCAAAATTTTTATATTTTTGTCATGTTTGCCTATGTTTCACTTTCTAGTCGTTTTGTTGTTGTTTTGCAAATGTTTTGCTGTTTTGTGTCCTGTTTTCAATGAAATTTTCATTGCTTTTTTTTTTTCTTCTTTTAGTTGTTTTCCTTATTTTCACAATTCTACACTTACTTGTGAGCAGTGCTCATCATGTTATCATTGTTTATAAACTCATTTTTATAAGCTGTAACTTTTCTCGAGTCCCAAATACATCACCTAAATAATAAAGCCTTATACAATCGCATCAAACACCAATACTAGCATATGTCCCACCTCACCCTACACCCAACCGCAGCGAAACAAAAGTAATATTATTTTCCTTTATGACAGCTCTAAATTTCCTCCAACATAGCCATTCTCCCTCACTTGTTTATAAGACAAATTTGAATTCATATTATAAATTTACATTCAAATTTGATTTCAAAGCTAGTTTATATTTTGAAAACTAATCTAAATTTTTTATTCAAATCAACAGTAACCTATACAAAATATGCCAATGTTAACTTGGTACGTGTTGCTAGCTAGCTAAGAGATTTTGACTAGAAATTCAACAAAACAATGATATATAATCTATCATCAACCACCCTATTTGACAATCAGGATCTTTTTTATGCCTTCGCATTTCAGATTTATTAGAAAGTACAAAATTTTAATGAAATTTCTAATCTTCATATGGATTAACATAAGTACAAAATTTTAATGAAATTTCTAATCTTCATATGGATTAACATAAAACAAGATCTTAGGGGGTAATTTACACTTTTGATTGTCATGTTGTTTTTTAAAATAGCTCCTTATGCTTTGTGTAAATGATAATTTAGAATTGGAACAAAATTTCATGCAACCTATATTATTGCTTCTTAGTATTTCTCAATGCTTTGAGGAATCAGCAAAAAGTGAATGAGAATTCAATAATTTATATGCTTTGATAATTCAATAAAAGGGGTATGAAGATTTGATATTTTATTAATTTAATTTTCTTTTTTAGAATTTTTTTCCTTGAACCTACAAATTTGTCCCCTTTGCGTCATATCTCGCAAGTGCAACAGACTCAATAGCAAAGGATGATGGCTTTCCCAAGACAAACAAATATAAGAGACAAATCGCTCTCCTTTAGCATCTAGTCATAGACATCTAGCTATGCATGATAAAAAAACCAAAGTAACAAATATTATCAGACTTCAATAGTGGCAATGAAAACAGCAAAAATAAGTAGAAGCATTGTTGCATAATAACAAAAAAACGGCACAACTTTCCCAAGACAAACAAATGTAATGGTGAGCAAACAAAAATGTGAAACCTCAGTAATTAGGCAAAGATAAAACGGTCTCATCAATTAACCAAGCAATTACAAACATAGCACTACTTCAGAAAAAGAGAATATATACTATGCATGAAATCAGAATTGTAACGGGTTGTTATACAAAGTTAAAATCTTAACGTTATGCACCTTAAGCAAATATTGGAAATATCATTGCGCTAAAATGACTTCCTTCCAATTGCATAACCTCGTTACGATAAACAATATGCATTAAAATTATGCTTGAAAATAGAAATTTAACAATGAAACTCCAAGCCTTGAATCAGATATTGTAAAGCCCTTCTACAACAGGTAGAAGAAATTGCGGATGAAATGATTACTAGCTGCAAATATCTTGAGAAAGGAACAACTTTGAGTGATAATATCAGCATAAATCAAAGCACAAAAAAAAAGCATGCTCAACAAAAGTACGACTTAAACTAGATAACATTTTGTTTCAAGGAACCAGCAATAGATATCGAGCGAGGTAGAACAGAGCTATCTTTCTTAATCTACAAAATCATCGTAAACACAGCACATGCATGAAATGAAAGAAAAAGAAGTAGCAAGAAAGCATCAAAGCAGCAGCTAATACTCAAAACAAAAATAAAGAAAGAGAGACCCGCAACTTTGTTTCAAATTTCAATATTATTTTATTTATTGTTTAATCATTTTGTCATCGAGTAACAGCTTTCGAGTCCTTATCTACACCAAGGCCATACAACACACCAGCATATTTCTCAGTCAATCCGCTGAAGTAGATCTCCCTGAGCTTCCAGAAGGCGCGAGAGGTGAGGAGGCTGTCAGATCCAGCTTGATGGGAGACCCCAACCCTCCGCAAACCAAGCAGCTGGGCAAGCGTGTTGAGCCCACCATGAAGACCGTTGCAAAACTTCATGAGATGCTTGACGTCATATAGAGTCGGGAAGAAGATATTTATGAGTTCGAAAAACCCTGCCTGGGTGTCAGGGAGTTTTTTGCAAGTGAGCAGCTTTAGGAGGTAGCCAAAGTCATGGCCGCAGTGGAAGGCTATCCAGTGCACGTCCTCATTCAGAACGACGCCAGAGGACATGAAAAGCTCACCAAATCGAAGGGTATCAATACCCAGCTCCTTATTCTTCTTGAAGTCGATTCCCGATCGGCGTAGGAGCTCAATAGAGTCGGCGGCGTAAATGTCGCACTGGACGTCGAACTCGCGGAAATTGAACTGCCAGATGCAGCCAAATCCCGTGTTGCAGGTGGGGAGATTGCCGCGCTCGTCAGAGAAAGTAAGCCCGAGCTGGATCAGCTTCAACATATTGACATTATCCCTGAGCACCGCGTAGTTGCAGTCGGAGAGCGACTTGAAAGGTCCCAACGGCCGGCACACAATCCCCGGAAACTCCGTATCCATTGCAACAAAAGGGAAGTCGTCCACAATCTCCCGGATAATAGCAAACTCTTGCATCAGATTGTCATCCCACACCTCTCGAATTTGAACGTTATCATTCTTAGGGGCCGCTGACATCTCTGAGACATGCGAGCTGCAAACATTGAACCAAGAAAACCCTCAATTACCATTTCTAGACCATCAAATGAACCGCCCCACGAAGAACAAATCCCCCAATCATACAAATTCGAAATCGCCCTAACGATGGAGTGGAAGAACACGGAAAAAAAAAACATATCTGACCTGGGGAGGATGAGATCGAAATGCGGGGACGACAGGCCGAATAGGTTTCCGAAAAAGGCAAAGGATTTTTATGGCTTCCAGGAGAAAAATGGCAACAGCGAACATGTATATAAAGAAGCTTTGTAGGGTTTGAAAATTTCTGGGGGCGAAAGAGGCGGTGACTCAACAGTGGTTTGGCCCGGCGCCAGATCCGCATTTGGAGAGTTAATAAAAATAAATAAAATAAATTAAAATAATAATGATGGGGAATTTTACTTTTTTTATAAATAATAATTTTACAATTTCAAGGCTTTTTCTAAGGGGGGAAGGCGGTGGGGGAGTCCAACGTGACGTGCGCCACCAAGAACTGGCTGAATTGTTCTATAATTTAGGTAAAATAGTTAAAAATTATGAAGGAGTGAATTATACTTTATAAACCTAGGGATAATTATGTAGAGGTCATCCCAAACAATGATATTTACAAATAAATCATCAAGGTGATTTTTTTGCTTCATCAGGTATGATTGTTGCATTTGTTGCCATTTTGGTTGTTGTTAGGTTGTTGTTATGTCGCTAGAACAATTGCTATGGTGGATACTTTGTATTTGTTGGTTGTATTGTGTTAATAGACTGATGTTGTCTCCATCACAATCTTTATGTAATTCTTGATATTTGTGATTTTTGATGTGATATGGATTCAGATGACTTTTGTTTATTAGATTGATCCCTAATAGGATCATGATGTAATTTCAAAATTTTTCATGTTATTTTGTTATGAGATTTTTCTCTGTTTTAGCTTAGGTTTTGAATATGGCTCCTTGGAAAGGCACATTGATAGTTTATCCTTAGTTTTTGAAAATTTGAATATTCTGGACTCTGTGTTTGCATGTTTATGGATCTCTTAGAAAAGCTGAGGAAAACTCACATTTCTTCAAACTTTGGGGATTCAATCAAAAAGTTTCGCAGCTTATTTAAATTTTTTTTTCACTGTATTATCAATATCCTTTCAATTGTAGCTAGACAAAATTCTTAAATTATATTCTATTTATTGTGACAGTTTTTTAACTTTATTTTAGCACTTTCAACTCTATTTACCTATTGCTGTTTTTTTTTTCTTTTGAAACTTTTATCCTTTGTTTTTTTTTTGAGAAAATCATTGTATATTGAATCCTATTTTCAAAAGTTCTCTGTCTTTTATAGAATTTTCGTGTAATACTTTAACTGAGTAATGATATTAGCTAGTTATGATCCTCAACTTCCCAAACAACAACAACAATAAGCATTTATCACACTAAGTGGGGCAGGCTGCATAAATCCTTTTTCACCAGTCTTTTAGGACTTCTACTGCCTTTTTTAAGATCAAAATATAGTTATTTTAAAAGTATAGAGATATAAACACTTATTTAATTGCCTATGGATAAATTTTCCAAGGGATTTGTGCTGCTTCTTTTGGGTAAAATTTTAGCTCTATTTTATCACAGTCAACCCTATTTGATTAATGTTAATTTATTTTGGTTTTTCTTTCGAATTATTATTGTACAACAAAAAGGCCTTGGTGTAGATCTCACAGGGATCCAACGGTCCAGCAGAAGGAAGTATGATGAGGGAAGATCCCTTGTAAGGGGATCACGAGTCCGATCTAGCCGGTTGAGCTAAGCCAATCGAGTAAAAAAATTGATGTGAGGATGGTTGACTGGTACCAACCAAACAACCACCCGAAAGCTCACCGAGAGAGAGTTTGAATCTCCAACAAAGAAAAAGCTGACTAGATGCAGAAGTTTATCCCGTAAGAGAGCTAACTAGATGGAAGGGTTGGTTCCACAAAAGCATATTCGACCACCTAGTAGAAGTTTGAAGACTTCTCATTAGAAATATAATCCTAGAGTTAATCGAGCTAAGTCGATCAGGCTCTAAAGTTGTCCAAGCTCAACCGACTGAGCAAAAAAAATGACTAGATGATGAGTATTCATTTATAAACATCTAAAGTATCCAGTATAAGCACCATCCATATGAGGGTAAAAATGTTATAGCATTATTGTGCTAAATCCTCTATGAATAAAGAAAGCATTTAATGAAGAGGGTTGCATGGTTTTTACTATTTATTTTAAAAGTTGTACCTCTAGTATAGAACATATTTCTCTCTCCATCTACATTTCTACTCACTTCTCACGCTTTATTCCTTGGGTGTGATTTGCAAATAAAAATGGATTCAACATCATAAATAGTACGGTGAGTATGGATCATACCATAGATAAGAAGATAAGCAAACCAAGAAGAAGGATCTCACAAAAAAGAAGTTCAACAACAATATGGAGTGCACTTCAAAATTTGTAGCGGAGCAGAGCCAAGATTTAAAGGATCAAATGATGAAAAATGATCAGAGGCACGTTGACTCGGGAGAGGGATCCATCACCTTGACATGACGTGTTGGCACCAAATGACAGAAAATTTCCCCTGGGCTTTGAGAGAAAGGATGACACCCAATACCTTGGCAATGTTGGATCATCACTAGTCAATCACAACTGATTCTAGCACATAGAAGTGTCACATTAGGCAAAAAAAATTGCATTCTTCCGATAAATCCCTAACTTTGAACCCAAAAAATGATTCAAAATTCTGACACTTGAAACTTACAAAGGGCAGACTGACATGATCAACCACAATACTTCTTCTGAGTCAACTGAATGCCTTCTCTAGATCAATCAAATGCTAAAGTGCCAACACTTTTTACCGCGCTGAGGGACTCAACCCTCACTTGGTTCCATATATTACAACCTAAAATAATCACACCATTTGCAAATTTTAAATGGTTCGTTGTGCATTTCACAAGCTTGCCAAATTCTCATAAAAGTTGGCATCCTCTCTTATAGCTTTGCAAAGGGTAGAACAAAACCCTGCATGCCTTCATCACTCACTTCCAAAAGTAATTGTTAGAAGTTTGGGGCCTAAAGTCTACAATAGCCCACACAACCCTCACCCACATACTGAAAGAAGAACCTTTTCACTATGCACAAGGATTACAGCGCATGAAGTCACCAGCCGAGCTATTGGAACTAACCAATAACCATATATCAACAAAATAATAAAACTCCCTTCTCACTTCATTCAGAACTGAATAAACCAACCGTCACCCATCGAAGAGAACCACATATGGAGAAGGGTAGACACTGATACAAAATCCTCGCCTTCCTAACCAATCCCACTTTGAAGACTCACGATCACTCCCAAATGACTGAGTGGATTACAGCTTTTGAAGCCACTAGCCAAGATATTCTAACTAATAACACATATTGATATAAAAATATAACTCCACCCCCCCCCCCCCCCCCCAAAACTAGCTATCACCTTCAAATGAGAAACAACCACAAAAAAGGATGAAAAACAAGACACAATCCTCACATTCTTACCTAATCCCACTTTGAAGACTCACGATCACACAATAGATGATTGGGTAGCCGACCAAGCTCATTATCGAGAAGGTCAAACTCAGTACCCTAAATGACGAATGGCTCGATATGTGGAGCGAGCGTCGTCTGCTTACGAGATCCCTAAGTAGAATCTTTTAAGAGTATCAATGGATCAAATAGTGGAGGTCATTTAAAATAAGGAATACTTCAATAAGGTGACTTAAATGAAAGTCGAAACATATCTTTTGGACCCTAAGATGTAATGAGTGTATCATCATGACCACAGTCACGACACCAAAGCGTGCCAACATCTCTAAAGTATAATCAAAGATTTGATTAGTTGGGAAACTGAAGGAGTTTATAGCCTATAGGGCAACCACCCGAAGACAATGAAAAATAATTATAAGATATTAAATTTAAGTTAGTGTGAGCCCACGTGATTCATACTTGACATAGTTCCTGCCATCTTCGAAGGGGATGGCGGAGAGAAGCCGTTGAGCTAGCTTAAATAGGTCTTAGATGGGTGAATAATATGTAGTTGCTCTGGCAGCTTGACACAACCAGTACCCCCATCATTTTTTTTGATAAGATGAGTTTGAGCCCAAAAATTCGCTTTTATCAATGAGGACTTACCCCTCAAAGGCAATCCATACAATAACACTATCATTATCACCATCTTGATTGCCAATTTTAGGCTGACATCATACTCATCGATATTGGGAGCTCGATGAACATCATCTTCATTTAATTTTTTTTGATAAGATGAGTTTGAGCCCAAAAATTCGCTTTTATCAATGAGGACTTACCCCTCAAAGGCAGTCCATGCAATAACACTATCATTATCACCATCTTGATTGTCAATTTTAGGTTGACATCATACTCATCGATATTGGGAGCTCGGTGAACATCATCTTCATTTTTTTTTTTTTTTTGATAAGATGAGTTTGAGCCCCTCCTATCTTTTGGTCGTGCCTAGGTTACTCTATGGGTTCTATCAAGAAAGAAAAGAAGCACTATAAACCCTCACCTTGTCGGTCACTTTAGGATAAAATGAGAACTAATTCACCGATAAGACAAATTTCTTGGTACTCGACTAGCCTCGTGCATGCAACATCTTCTTACTCATCCTTATCTCAACTCCTTTTGATTCATCATATTGTCGGCACTATTTTTGGTGTGGGGTTTGCCCGTAAGAAGCTGTCGGCTATCGGAATTGAAATCCTGTTGCCCGCTTCGGAAGGATGTTTTTTAAAAAAATTTAGTTTTGAAAAAGATGAAGTCAAACTGACCCCATAATTTTCATAGTTTAGATGAAAGAGCGCTTTATCTCAAATCA